>NC_088929.1:32500-67500 GCF_038396675.1 Hydra vulgaris | reverse complement strand
TCAATAAATCCAAAAAAATTGTCTTCATTTTTATCAAAGTCGATGATAAAGGTTTGAATATCTTCTTTGGAAAAAATTACTTTATTTTCAATAAACAATTGATAAGCAATTTTACAAATGTTTAAAATATATTTTTTATTGGAATTGTTTTCCATCAATTGATAAATCAATTCATTGTTTTTGATGATGTGTTTTTGCAAAAAGTATAAAAAAATATTTGCGTACAAATCTGTCATTGTTAAAAAAGAATTTTTGTATAAGTTTTTTGAATTACTAATAATTTTACACATTGAAGATAAATAAAATGGAACAGATGACATGGACTTTGCAATTGCAGATTCCTTTAAAGTTGCTTTCACAACATCTTTTTTTTCCTTTAAAACATTATTTTCTATATAATTATTTATTCCGCTTTCATTAAATCCCATAATTTGAATGTTTATCTTATCACAATGCTCTGTAGATATACTTTGGTACTTATCAATTGCATAAACTCATAAACTCTACCAGCAACTACATATTTATATTTTTGAATTTCTGTTAAAGCATTAACAATTGGATAGTAACAAGTCAAACTAGGATTTATTAACTCATTTAAATATTTAAACTCATCTAACCCATCAATTATAAACAGTACAGGATGAATACTAATATCAAAATCATTTATAATTTCTTTGTAGAAAAATTTACTAATTCATTTATATTTGAAATATTTTGACATAGATTAAGCCTCCTGCATTCCAAATAAAACACAAGTTTAACATTTTCCCAAATTAGGCCATTTGACCAATCAAGCAAACATTTTCTAAGTAACCATGTTTTCCCAATACCAGCTATTCCAGATATTAAAGTTACAGATTTTTCTTTCATAAATATTTCACTATATGGAATTGGTGTATAACGCAATTGCTTTTCAAGAAACTCTTTTCGTTCAACACTAAATACAGCATCTGTTTGAGTATTAACTGCATCAACGATACATAGATCAACAAATTTATGCATTAAATCAACATTTGCAGGTAATTTTAATGGTGGTTGAATTCACATATTTTTCCATAGTTTGTAAGATAGAATCTTTTAAGCGCTGTGCATATCTCTGATATATCTAAATACAATAACTCATCATCATCATCATCATCATCATCATATATATTATATTATTATCATATATATTATATTATCAAATATAAAGGATTACAAGTAAATATGAAGACCTTCAAAATTTTAATTAAATAATTAAAGAAAAAGTTTTAAAATATTTTATACATGTTTTTTATTGAAAATATATGCACCAGATAAATGTTCCAAAAAGTTGTTCTTTTATATTTATAATACCCTAGACAGCCAAGTCTAAACAAAAATTAAAAAAAAAAGTTTAGAAAAATTTGTTTGCTATTAAAAAAACAGACTTAAATTTTAAATATTTCATTATGTCTGAAAAACTGGAGATTTGGTAATACTAACCATATATCATTTTGAGTGCATTTTATTACATTTAATTTGGTTAGAGTTTAGCAATTACCAAGTTTTGTAATACTGTTTTACTTAATTTTTTTAGGATTTATGCACAAGAAATGTGATGTCTAATTTTTGTTCGAATTTACAGAACTAAAATAACTTGTGAACAGTCACTGTCAAGCTAACCCAGGACAGTTTTTGTAGAATGTTATTATCCTTACCTTTATATTTCTTTATATTAAAATATGTTTCTACATTTTATCTTATTTTAAGTTGGTGTTTTTTAACTTTACTAAAGTTTAATTGTAATTATTTCAAGTCAAAACTACCGCAACGGTCCAATTGTCTGTCAATAATTAGAAAAAATTGCCTTATTTTTTGCAAAGAAAACTTTCACTAAAACTTCTGGATTCTCTATTGAAAAAAATCTTGTGCGGACATTTTCAAGCTTAAGAATAAACATCAAATATATTTAAAAAATAAATATTTATTATTAAATATATTATATTTATTTATTTGTAAATCTGTTTTTGATCAATTTATTCAATATATTTGATCAAGAATTTTTCAAGATTCAATTCAAAGGTCAATTTCAAGAATTTTCAAGATTTAAACTTTTTTCCAGTAAGGATAAATTCATGTCGCTAGATCAACATATGCATCATAGGGCAAACCCTATGTTACATGTTCAAGAACAAGACTTTTTGTAGTTTTTAATTTAAAGGTGATAAACGTTCATAATAAGGTAAAACAGTTATAACAAATTTATATTAACCACTGCATATTATTAGTGGTAAATATAACTTAGTCACAATCAATACAAATTGGTAATTTATGGGTCAACCATAATATACACAAGGCAATTTTCAACTTTTGACACCACTTCCCTTGTCACAACATTGTAACTCCATAGTAACAAGTCCCAGTTGAATGAATAAAAAAAACAACAACTAACCTCTTCCCCTCATCACATCTCCTTAACCCAGAGTGTTGTGTAATTTATAGACAACTCCCTAACCACTATACATTATAAGGAGAGAGTGGTCTGAACAGGTTTTATGTCATTGACACAATTTAAAATTGAACCAACCACAAAAACTAAATTAGTAGGATCTGAAAAATACTTTGAGGTTTAAAACATATAATACTCCCTCCGTCCGGAAATATGGTATACATTTTAGCAATTCTTGTTGTCCGGAAATATGGTATACATTTGCGAAAAAATAAAATAAATCAAAAAATGTACATGACAAGTATATTATATTAACTTTATTTGAAACATTATAATTAAATAAAAATAATTTTTTCACTGGAAATTTGATTTAGCTTTATTGTACGCTTCTTTGGAACATACATATTTTTCTAGTAGTCCACCTTCATGACGAAGTTTTCTTTACTTAAATGAAGTATTTTATAGCAATTTCCCCCACCTGCTAACATAATTAAGCTCCATTATATGCTTTCAATGTTATAAAAACGTTATCGAGAGTATTTGCTTCTAAGTGATGAATTGCAGCGGTATTAATTTTATTTGTCTCAAGAAACACTGATGTTTGAGCGTTTAGTTTTTAATTAAGAATGATATTGCTTACGTCAATTATTTCAGGTTATAATGTCATGAATATTTACTGTAACAATGTAATGACAGTTGCAATTTACTTTTATAATCACGATAATCTACAATTTTTGTTGAAATGTATACCATACTAGAAGAAAGAGAAACAACATTACAACATTGTGATAATGGTTGGCAAAGGTGGCCAGTGGTCCTTGTAATCCTGGAAAAGTTGAAATGTATTGAAATGTACCATATTTCCGGACGGAGGGAGAAATTTATTTTTTATAAATTCATTTTTAGTGGACTTGAAATATTTTACAATTTGTTGTTTACTAAAAATTGTGTATTTAAGAGACTTATATTAAACTGAATTATATTGTAAATAAGAATAACAACTGCAGGAACAGGATCATCGTGATCACCCTGCTACTGGTACCATGTAACCAAGTACTACCTGTCCCATGCCCTGCTGTCTTTTAGGGTTTATTTATTAAAGCAAAGGTTAAGAGAAATATACACTTACTTAAAAATTTCCCTGTCTTGGAGTAAAAACTAGAGATAGTGTCTCGATAAAAATACTCATTTTGGGCAGGTGTTAACTGCATCCAGCTAAAATTTCTCTGCCTTGGGGTTCTTGGTTGAGTAAAGGCTAGAAATGGTCTCAATAAAAATACGTATTATATGCAGATCCAGCTACTTAACTGCATCCAGTTCTTGTCTTGTAGAAGGCCTCCAGGCGAAGACTATGAAGGTAAATAGAATGATTCTATCGGTGAGCCTTGAAGCCCTTCTTTATCTATTAGGTTGGCTTGGATGTAAACATGTGTTACAATGTTTCCCTTTCTTTGATTGTGACTCTTCCTGTTAACTCTTAAAGAAGATACAGCTCTAAAACTCAGCTTAATGGCTCTGAGGCTGGCTGTTAATAAAGTTTCCCAAACTCTGTGATAGCTCTCAGAGAGACTGATTCCATCTACAGCTGTAAAATATCAGAATATTAACAGTGCCATGTTGTGTATGGATAGTGCCTCTGTTAATGCTTTTGGTGTGCATTAACTAGGCCACATAAGGAGAGCTAAGTCATAACTTTGGGTTAATTAGCAGGGACTGACAAAGTGCTCAATGCTCTTGCTCTATCTATGAATGAGTCAAGTTGCATTAATGGATACAATCCTTTGATTTGCAAAGACTCCAATCATTGCATGCTTGAGTCGGGAATATACTTACCTATCAATTCAACAATTCGATAAGTATTAGGTTTGAAACCTCCGATCATTCTTTTATTTGCTTCCACTTAACACCTCTTCACTCTAACACCTTTTTCTTGGTTCTTTAACGCTCTCCAACTTTTCAAGACTTTTTTATGATTATAGCTTTTAGATGTAGTTTCTTATAGAATTGTCTTTTATCTTTATCCCTCTGCCAATATTGTTGTTATTGTTTACTTTAATCAAACTAAATGGCATGACTCTAACACCACTAACAACCTTGCTGGCACAACAACACGTAACTTCTTCATTTCTCAATCTCTCACTCAGATAGTAAACTGTGTGACTCTTCTTCCAGAAAACCCTAATTACTTACCTTTACTCCTTGATTTCTATTTTTTCTCTAACCCTAGCCTGTGTTCAGTGCCTCCATTTTTGGTTTTCAAAATTTCAATAATTTCTTATGTACCTAAAAAAAGTCATATTGTTATCAGCATTTTATAGTAAAATTCTTACTGACCAAAATGAAAAATCATATATTATTCTGGATTACAGCAAATATATTCATTTTAGGAAAAAGGAAAAATCCAATCAACTTTAAATTGAGATTTCTATAAAACTACAAATGTTTTTTATTTCTTTTATTTTTTTTAATTAAACGTTACTTCCTTATCTATAATTGTGTTGATAAACTTTTGTTGACAAATAGCTTAAAGAATTTGATCTCTTGCCAAACAGCCCATATAGCCCCTTAAAAGTTGAAACTCTAATTGATGTAAACACATTTAATGTTAACAAAATTAAAATAAAATCGCAAAGGGAGGAAGTTTATGTTTAATGGTGAAAAGTAAAAAAAAAAAAAAGATTTATGAAGAAAAATAAATCAAAAAACATTTTGGTAATAAAAGTTTAAAAGATAAGTATATAAACAAGAATAAAGAATTTAAATAAAAATAAATAATAAAAAAAAATAAATAATAAAAAAGAAGTAACATCTACCACCATATTTTATGAAAAAAGAAAACAAATTATTTTAATTAATTTTGTACATTGTTTATGTCATGATATACACAAAATGTTGTATTTATTTTTTTGCATTTTTCTCTGTCAAATTTATATAATAGCAATTGTTTTTAACTAGCGGCTTTTGACGTGATTTGTTGATGGACGCCTTTTTGTTATTGTTTTGTTATCGTCTCAAAATTTTATGAAAAAAGAAAACAAACTATTTTAATTAATTTGGACATTGTTTATGTCATGTATTTGTGTATATAAAAAATGTTCGATCTCTCTTTTTCATTTTTTTGACTTTACTCCTTTATATTTTTATTCTGATTCCAACTTTTTTTAAGAATAATGTTCCCATTACTTCTTTTTTTATTACTTGTATTAATGTAGTTTACTTTATCATTTATCGTAATATAGACTTTAATATTGTATGTAGTAATGTATATTTTTTATTTTTAAGTTTGCCTTTATTTTGCTTTTTTTAAAAGTATAAATAATAACAACAAAAAAAGTAATTTAGACATAAATAATAGTAGTAATTATAAAAAATTATACTGTAATAATATTATTAATATAACAACAACAATAATGATAGTAATAAAAATAATTATAGATAATAGAAATAAAAAACATCAACTATATTTAAAAACAAAAAAGTTGAATAAACTAGTTTTAAAGGTTGAGAATGAAATGAGAGCTTAGTTCAAAAGAAAGGTTGTTCCAAGTTTTAATGCTTTGATATTTTATAGATTTATGCCTGTAATTAAAAGAGCGGTGTTTAGAGACAGACAGGTTTAAATAACTATCGGAACAAAAGTGGTAATGAGTGTTGGCACTTTTGGAATAGAAATTGATGAAAGTTAAAGGTAGGTTATTATGTTGGTGGCTCCAGACAAATAAGTGACAGCTTAAAAGTTGAGTACAGTCTCATAGTTTTAATACTTTAGAAGTTAGGCAGAGCACATTAGGATTTAAAATAATATTTGGAAATAAATAATCTTTAAAGCCTTGTTTTGGAGGTGGCACAACCTAATAAGAGCTTGTTGATGGGACTAACCCCATACTTGGCATGCATATCTTAGCTGCGAGCCAAAAATAGCATAGTATATGTTTGAGAATATCTCAAGATTAACATAATAGCAAATTTTGGCCAACATGCCATTAGATTTACTTTGTTTCATTGCTAAGTCTTTACAGTGGGATAAAAAGGAAAGATTTGAATCAATTTTTTACCTAGATATTTAATTGAGTTCAACAGGTTCAATTTTTTTACTAAACCTAAAGTTCAATCTATAGATTTTTTGTTTTATTTGAAATAAAGATAATGAGTTCAGTTTTATTAGAGTTGACAAAAAGTTTGTTGGAGTGAAGCCACTGAACTAGATTGGCAAGAACATGGTTTATGTGTTAATTTTTTATTTAATTAATTAGCATTAGATTAGTATCAACAGCAAAGTGGTAAACAGCAGCAAACTTAATGGATGTATGAAGATCATTTATATAAAGAAGGAAAAGCAGTGGTCCCAACATAAACCCCCAGGAACAGTATTGGAACATTTTACAAGGGTAGATTTTGAATCATTGATAGAAACAAATTAGTTCTTTTGTTTAAATATGTAGCAAACCATTCATAATAACTACTGAATTAAGCATAATATATTTATTAAATCTATTGAACAAATATAAGCAATGATTTACTGTAGATGCTTTCTGTAAATTGACAAATACACCACATGCAAAATATTTATCAACGATTGCTTTTCTAATCAATTCAGTCATTTCAATGAGGGCATGAGTTGTGAAGTGATTGGCTCGAAATCCATACTGATGGATGTAAATGCATTTAAATTTTTCAAGAAAAGCATAAAGCCTATTAACCATGGCCTTCTCAAAGAGTTTAACTAAATTAGAAAGCATCTACTTAGAAAATTAGAAAATAAATGAGTTATTTATAACAAGTTATTTATTATACAGAGAGGTTTTGAAATAGCGTGTAGGACTAGTTGAAGGAGAAATGTAGGTACGCTATTAGGACCAATACTTTTTTCAGTTTTGAGCATGTTTGTAATGAGACCTGATATTTCATTTCCTGTTACAGGATTAATAAAAAACGATTTAGCATTTGGAATATTAAGAAAGTCACTAAATACCTGTTTAGGGGGTATGGCTTTGCTAAACAGTTAGTTATGTATAGTGCTAAAAAAAAATTATTAAATATATTAGATACGGCAGTGTGATCAGAGATAAGACTTTCATTCAATTTAAGTTTAAAAAATGCATTGTGTGTAGAAGGTCTAATATTAATGATTACTTTTACTCCCTTCCAGGTGTTTTAAATACTGTTCAGATTATTATTAAAATATTTAAAAAAAGAATGTTTTTTTGCTAACTTTTAATAAATTGGAAATTTTGGTTCCATAAAATTTAAAAATAATTCATTTTTCTTCTAAATATTTTTTGATTTTATAAACTTTTTATAAAGTTTGTTTTTAACTGAGATAGATTTAAGTATTCTATTAACCTTTATCCAAGGTTTTGATTTCAGTTTAATTTGTTGGTTGGTTAGTATTTTGTAAGGAGCATGTTGGTCTTAGATTTCATCAAATGTTTTTAAAATGAAATTCATGGATTTATTAACATCAACTTTTTTAATGGAGAGTTCCCAGTTGATATCAGAAATTTCTTTAATAAATATACTTTATTTAATTTTTTGAAGCATCGTCTGAAAGTTTTTACTTTTTTGGGGTGGTTGGGTTTGCCATGAATGCAAATAAATTGTGCTATGTAGTCTAAAATCGAAATTGTAAGGTTACTTGAGAATTGATCAGTTAAATGAAAGTTCGTGAATATGTTATCATATATGTTATATGACTGTTATTGATGTAGCTGTAATGTGTGATGGTAAAATTACAGAAGGACTTAGTGAGTAAGATGTTAAAGAATCAAGATATGTAGAAACAAGGTTAGAATCATTGTGACTTAATAGATCCATATTAAAATCACTTATTAGAAAGATCCTTCTTTTTATTCATGACTTTACTTTTTAAGTAGAAGAGTTAAGTAGGAAGAAGTAAATTCATGTTGATTCATTTAATGATGACAATAAATGCAGCCAATTATTATATTTGATTTACAAGGTTTTCCAATTTCAACAAAAATAGACTCTAAATATTTAGAAGAGTAAATCATAAGATCATTGCAAACTACATAGTTTAAATTTGAGCTTAAGTATAAAAGTGCTCCACCTTTATTAGCCTCAGTAGGACAATCCTCAATATTTAACCCGTTTATGTATATATCAGTTATACTTGTATTGTTTATATATTAGATTCTGTAATATCTATTGCCATGGGAAAAATATTAAGAGAGCTGATAAGACTACAGAGTTCGTCAATGTGGAATGGTAGAGAAGCGATGTTAAGATGAATATATAGTTCTGAAATGGGAAGCATAGTTTTATTGAGATCAATAACGTCATAGTATTTGCAATTAACAGAACTGAGAAATTTATTTAGATCTTTTAAGATATTTTTAAAATTACTTGGAGTCTCAAAGAGTTTAATTAACTAGTAGATATATACCTGTATAACAATGTTGACTTAAGCTCCAAGTTGGGAATCGAGCTAAAGGCCACCTTAGATAAACAACTATGACAATACAAACCTGACTAGTCATTCAAAAGAAGATTATAAGAGTGTGCATCAATATGGTTACATATGGCATGGAACAATGAAATACAAAGATCATATTAGATTGGTCTTTAATTATCAGTTATATTTTTATGACATGTGTTGCGAAATAGAGATAAAAAAAAAAAAAAGCTACATAAAAGACTAAATTTGAAAACTTAAAACTTGGGTAACCGTTGGCGTAAAAAACGAAAAATATTTTCATAACAATATAAAGAAATAGAACAATGATAGAAAAAGTGATTAACACTAAAGGTAACTAAAAGATAACGGTTAATAAGTACCAAAGAAATACCCAAAAAGATCTAAGAAGTGCCCAAAATAGCACGAATGTTACCATAAAAGTGTAGTGATCAAAAAAATAGTAATTTTTTATAAAATACTTTATTAAAACATGATTTCTGTTTTAAATCATCATTTTTTTACTTTTATTTGACCGAGTTTTTAATTTTTATTGTTGTGCTGTGTATGTATGCACTTTCTTTTCCAATAAAAATAACTTAAGACTACTTTTTAAAATAAAACCTTGTATATATGCTATAAAAAAGGTGCGTACATATAGAATGTATGTCAGATTTTTCATAAGCAGCACTATTTTAAACCAGAACTACTAATATTTTATGTAGTCCCACATTGTGGGACTACATAAAATGTAATGTGGGTCTATATAGGCATCTTCAAATAAAGGCTCCCAAGACTTATTGATAGTATTTTAAGTAATAATTTTTTGTTGAATTTGTTTAGTAGGATGTCCAATCATGATTTTAAGACATCTCTTGTCAGAAAGCTGTTATATAAACATTAAATTATATCGTCAAAAAAAAAATAAAAATTATAAAAAAAAAAACTTCTCTACTAATGCTTTTTTCTTTTTCTTTCTTTTTAATTCTTCTTAATTCTTTTTATTTGCTTATTTCACTTTATTTTGTTTCTTTGTTTTATTTATTTATTTTTTATATTTATTTTTTATATTTAAGTTTATGAAGTGTTCATTTTTATTTTTTTCCTTAAATTTGAATGATTTTTTGCTTCAAGTTAATTTAGATGATCGTTGATGAATTATTTGTGCTTGTAAAATAGATGATAATTATTTTTGTAAATAGTTTTGTTTTTCTTTTATATTTATCTCCACTTTTCTCTTTACCGTTATAAAAATGCACCCGCCATTTGCGAAGACATTACAAGGACTAAAAAGCATAAATGGTTTTAAAGAAATCTCAATTTAAAGTTGACTGGATTTTACTGTGCCTGTGATTAAAGGTGGAGTTGACACATTATGCCAGGTTGTCAGATGTTACTCGTGTAGGCAAAAGAGTAACCAATCACCATTTACACTGTTTTTTACGTTGAAGCATACAGCACTTATATTTTATTCTTGTAAATTCACCTAATTTATAAAAATAGGGACACACATGGAAGACTTTTTGATGATCCCTTTCAATGAAAGGGATCATAGAAAAGTCTACTTAGAAAAAATAAAATGCAAATAACAACCTTCACGTTATAGTTGCAATAGTAATATTTGCCAAATAATTCCAAAAAACTATCTATATAATCTATATAATCAAGCAATTTCAGAGAGGCACAAAAAAGATTCTTATTGTTGTAATATCTTTAACATTATTGAATCCTTCCTTTCCAATCGTAGTATAAAAGTTGTCCTCGATGGACAGCACTCTTCTTCTTATTCTGTAACTTCAGGGGTTGCTCAAGGTTCTATCCTTGGCCCTATACTCTTTTTAATTTAAATTAACGATCATCCAGATATTTTCACGTCTAAGGTGGCATTCTTAATGATACCATTTATTCTTGTCATGATAAGAAGCCAACACTCTCTGATTGCTTGGAGGGGGCATTTGAGCTTGAAAAAGATCTCACTTCGCTAAAGCATGGGGCTCACAGTGGCTGCTAATAAGTGGCTCAGATAAAACTCTTTTCAGCCAATCGTTATCACAATAATTTAGATCAAATGTGTTGCAAAATTAGCATCTGCTAAGGTTGCATCTCTTTATCGAGCTTGACACTTTCTTACTTCGAATTCTATTTTCTATCTCTATAAATCTCAAATCCGTCCTTGTATAAAATACTGTTGCCATATCTGGGGCGGATATTCTAGTGATGCCCTTTCTCTTTTAGACAAGGTGCAAAAACGCATTGTAAACATAGTTGGGCCTACTCTTCAGCCAACCTCCAACCATTATCACATTGTTGTAATGTTGCTTCTCTTTCTCTTTTCTACAAATACTAAAATGGGCACTGCTCTAAAGAGCTAGCATCTCTTGTGCCAAATTCATATCTCTTGTGCCAAATTCATTATCGTGTTATTCATCATTCAATTAAGTCTCATCCTTTTTCTGTGACTGTTCCTAAGTGCTTCAAAAACTCTTAATTGTCCAGTTTTTTCCCTCGAACATCAGGTGTTTGGAATTTGCTTCCTTCATCTTGCTTTCCTGATATATATAATTGGCTATCCTTTAAGTTGTCTGTCAATCGTTATCTTGCTCTACAATTTTCATCCTTTCACTTCCAGTAACTTCCAACACTAATAATGGTTGCTTGCAGCCTTGTTGGAAGCGAAAATAATTAAAAAAAAAGAGCACATAAATATATATATATATATATATATATATATATATATATATATATATATATATATATATATATATATATATATATATATATATATATATATATATACATTTGTATATATATATATATATTTATATATAAATATATATATATATATATATATATATATATATATATATATATATATATATATATATATATATATATAAGAACTTTATACTTTTTCTGTTAAATAAAGTTAATTTTAATATACATTAATGATAGAATATAGACTATAATCAATTTAATGTTATAACAAATTTTTGTTACAAATTTATCTTTTCACATAAATTAAAAAACATATTTTTAGGCTGAAAACAGATATTATTAAGGGGAAAACAAATAGAAGAAAATTTTATAATTAAAGCCATTTTAAAAATTATGTTTAATAAAACAAAATATATTTTTATTGTAAATACAATTCTCTCTAAAAGCTATAGCTTCAAAATACAAACTAAGGAAACTCAAACAAAGCCTCTGCATGGACAAATTGAGCATGATACTACCAATGACACAGTGAGGTCTTGGTCATATTTTTTTACTTTTAAACAAGATAAAAACAAATAATTTTTTTTGATTTGTTTTAAATATCATGTTTATAAGTAAAATCAAAATAAGGTATCACTTGATAAATGAATATAACAAATTTGTTTTATTCAATCAAATAATTTTTAAGAGAGATTTTAGAAATTTTGAAGTCACCAAAGATAATGACCATTGAAAACCAATGATCACTTACATGAGCAACTGACAAAGTAAATAAAACTAATGATTGTAACATTATTAAAGCAATCTTTGCTAACATGATACTAAATTTAATTTACAATATTCTTTTACAATGTAATCAAGTCATATCAACAATAACAACTGAAATATCTGTCTCTAAATCATCTGAAACATCCATCACCATTTCTAACAGAATTTTAAGGCAAACAAAGGATACTTAATCCTGGTTGTTAATGTTAAAAAAAAACGTAGAATTCCTTTCTTAGCAGAAAATTTTGTAGAGCTTACTGGTGAATTTGAAGTTTCTAAATGATATATAAAAAAAATTGGTGTATATTTATTTAAAAGAACATGAAAAAAATAATGACATTGATTTATAGTATTCTTTACCGCAACCTAATTAAATATTAAAATAAAATTCAAATATTTTAATGTCATGAAAGTCACAATAACAACAAATAATCACTGAAAAAAATAAAATCATTTCTATTGTACTTTAAAAACAAACAAAATATATAATTTCATCATTTCTATTGTACTTTAAAAACAAACAAAACTGAAAATAAATTCAGGAGAAACAAACTAAAATCCCCTATTTTTATGTCAGAGTTTGTTGTCTTAAGGCACTTGATTAAGTAAAGGTTAAAGATGCACAGTCAGCCTAGAAAGGAAAAGTTTTGGAAATAGGATCATAACTAATGATCAAGATATCCTAGAAAATTCATTGAGGAGTTTTTAGAAAGATATTTTTTTGCTTTTTATAGGAAAATTTTAAATTTTTTATATTAAACTAAATTTGTCAACAGGTTCAAAAATAATAAAAGATATATCAAAAATTTAAATAACTTTAGGGTCTGGTTTCTACTGTTCTATTGATAAGAAGTTTAGTATTTAAAAACAAGTATTCTGTCAAATTTGGATTTAAAATAATGTTAGTATAATAAAATTATAAGGAAAGACTGTAAATAGTTCGACTTCCAGACATATTTGAAGATAAAATGTTAATAACTTTATAATTAATCATAAATAAGGTTTTCAAACATATCATCAAAATATCTCTTTGGTTTTGAAAACATACGCTCATGAGATCTGCTTGTATGGTCAAATAAACCACAATTTTGGCATAACTTTGGAGGATGTGAATGGATAATTAACTTAATTTGACTTAACAGTTTTGTAGGCTTTAATGAATTGTGTGAGTCTATTTCTTTGATTTGTTTTACATTTTTATTTGCCTCCATTAGATTTATTTTTTATTTTACTTCTGCTGAAACAAACACAAAATTATATCAAGTAAACAAATAAAAAATTGAAAATTTTCATATTTGTAACGAAAAATAAAATATTCACATATTTTTAAGAAAAAAATAATTATCACTGTTCAACATTTTTTAAATTAAGTAAATTAAAAAAAGTACTAACTTGCCTCAGTTCCACTTAAAAGAAATGTTAAATGATTTGAAAACTGCTTATTTGAAGATAAAAAGTTAAAATAGTAGAAAATGTGAATAACTTTTATAATTAATCATAAGGTTTTCAAACATATTTTCAAAATATCTCTTTGGTTTTGAAAACATACGCTTAGATCTGCTTGTATTGTCAAATTAACCACAATCTTGTCAAAACTTTGGAGGATGCGAATGGATAATTAACTTAATTTGACTTAACAGTTTTGTCAGCTTTAATAAATAGTGTGAATAAATCTATTTCTACGATGTCACAGCGTCACGAAATGACTTTTAATTCGAACCTCTTGTCCCGAGAAAACCCTTTGGAGGTTTGAGAGTACACATGTGTAGAATAACACTAGAATTGGTTTTGAAATCTTTCATCATCGTCCGAGAAAGAAAAATCAGTTTAAAGTTTTTAATTTTATTGCTCAGAATAAAAATTTTACAAAAAATTTCTTTAAAAAAATCTGCTCTCTATTATAACATATAAATTTCTTCAACATATAATGTGTTTGCAACTCTAAACGAAGCAAAACCAAAAAAAATACATACAAACTATTCTTGAAAGACAAACAGTTTTCTACTTTCAGCTTTGAAATTCAAGCTGTGAAAAACATTAATGATTCTAGATACTTATACAAAATTATTCTACTCAATTGATTAAGAAGCAAGCCTTTATTAAACTCTTACATAGCATATGTAATTAATAACTCTAAATGTCTCTTCTGCAAATAGAAATCAAAATAAATGTTTACTGTTATACTCGATCAAACAGTTTCGAAGATTCCTGGGATAATCCCGATGGATGGCTGGCCTCTTGAAACGTTGCCAATGAAGACTGAAGTTGTGGTGAAGTGACTCTGTGGCTTGCTCAGAAAAGATGCCCAGAGAGTGGTTGTGGCGATCAATAAACTGTGTCACATGGAAGAAAACAGCATGTGCTTTGGGGGTAACACTTGTGTTTGGAAGGTTGAGATAGGAAGCTTTAAACTCTTCAATAAGCTCACAGTAGTTCTGTTGGAGTGTATTCCCAAAGCAGGCATGAACAACAGCATCAAATTTTCTGAGGGTTTCAATAAATGGAAATGCCAAAAAGCAAGCATGCTTCTCTGCAAGTTGTTGAAGTGAGTCAACATTTTTCAAAAGCTTTCTACACTCATTGCCAGCAAATTGTCCTCCATGAAAAGGTTGTTGTTGAATGTTGATCATCTTTGGCCAACTTTGGCCATCTGCATTTTGCCAAACCTGACAGAGGTTCTTAAAGAGGTGGTTCACAACACCAATAAGAAGGTGAAGTTCCATAGGAGGAATAAAATCTAGGACAAGAGTATCATCAGAAAGTCTTATTATTGGCTGGTGAACAACATTATGAAAGTTCCTTGCCTTTTTTGTTTGGGCACCGGCTGCTTGGAAGTCTTCAAAATCAGAACGAATGGAGCCAAATGTTCGAAGCTCACCACTGTGATGAAGAGATTCTTTGACTCAATGTCACACCAGGTGCAAGGGTGTGCACTAGAGTGAGATTGCAAGCCACAAATTATGTTAGCAAGCTTCATGTCGCATGACAACACAAAAGACATTCTCTCTAAACACAGTTTATCCAGGATTTGTTTGACATTGTCATAGTTTTCAGAGACATTTTTTTGCAATGGCCACCAAAAGTTGATGCTTCACTCCTGAGTCTTTGAAATTTTTAAAGAGAGGTTTCTTTGATGGAGGAGAAGTAGCTGGTGTTTCTAAGCTCATAATACCAAAAGAAACTTTCACGAACCCGCCTCCACCATCTATCCCCACCTTAATAAGCTGGTCTGACTGAGGGCCTCTGACTTCAGCAACAGTGTTTCTTAATGCCTCCATGCCATTGCAGTACACCAATAAATGTTTAGACTCTCGCAACAATTTAGATCAAATGTGTGGCAAAATTAGCATCTGCTAAGGTTGCATCACTTTATCGAGCTTGACACTTTCTTACTTCGAATTCTATTTTCTATCTCTATAAATCTCAAATCCGTCCTTGTATGGAATACTGTTGCCATAGCTGGGGCGGATATTCTAGTGATGCCCTTTCCCTTTTAGACAAGGTGCAAAAATGCATTGTAAACATAGTTGGGCCTACTCTTTCAGCCAACCTCCAACCATTATCACATTGTTGTAATGTTGCTTCTCTTCTCTTTTCTACAAATACTTTAATAAGCACTGCTCTAAAGAGCTAATGTCTCTTGTGCCATCTACAAAAATTCATTATCGTGTTACTCATCATTCAATTAAGTCTCATTCTTTTTCTGTGACTGTTCCTAAGTGCTCCAAAACCTCTTATTTGTCCAGTTTTTTCCCTCAAAAATCACATTGCTTGGAATTTGCTTCCTTTACCTTGCTTTCCTGATATATATAATTTGCTATCCTTTAAGTCGTCTGACAATCACTATCTTGCTCTACAATCTTTATCTTTTCTCTTCCAGTAACTTTCATCACTAATAGCGGTTGCTCGAAGCCTTTTTGGAAGCAAAGACGTTTTAAAAATAAATAAAAAAGCATACAATTGATTTTGAAAAGTTTAAATATTTCTGCATAAAAATATTTTAGGTTGGGGGAGTTTAATAACCCAACTTTAATGGTTTAAAGCTTATTTTATATATATATATATATAATTTATTTTATATATATATATATATATATATATATATATATATATATATATATATATATATATATATATATATATATATAAGAACAGTATTTTTTTTCTGTTGAACAAAGTTAATTTCAATATACATTAATGATAGAATATAGACTACAATCAATTTAATGTTTTAATAAATTTTTGTTACAAATTTATCTTTTCACTTAAATTTAAAAACATATTTTTAGGCTGAAAACAGATATTATTAAGTTGAAAACTAAAAGAAGAAATTTTTATAGTAGTAGAAATAAAAGAAATAGAAGAAATTTTTATAGAAATTTTTATATTTTAAAAAGTATGTTTAATAAAACAAAATATATTTTTTATTGTAAATACAATTCTCTCTAAAAGCTATAGCTTTAAAACACAAACTAAAGTAACTCAAACAAAGCCTCTGCATGGACAAATTGAGCATGATACTACCAATGACACAGTGAGGCCGTGGTCATATTTTTTTACTTTTAAACAAGATTAAAACAAAAAACTTTTTATTTTTATTTTAAATATCATGTTTATAAGTTAAATCAAAATAAGGTATCACTTGATAAAAGAATAAAACAAATTTGTGTTATTCAATCAGATAATTCTTAAGAGAGATTTTAGAAGTTTTGAAGTCACCAATGATAATGACGATTGATAACCAATAATCGTTTACATGAGCAACTGACAAAGTAAATAAAACTAATGATTGTAACATAATTATAGCAATCTTAGCTAACATGATGCTAAATTTAATGTACAGTATTCTTTTACAATGTAACAAAGTCATATCAACAATAACAACTGAAATATCTGTCTCTAAATCATCTGAAATATCCATTACCATTTCTAACATAATTTTAAGGCAAACAAAGGATACTTAATCCTGGTTGTTAATGTTAAAAAAAACGTAGAATTACCTTTCTTAGCAGAAAATTTTGTAGAGCTTACTGGTGAATTTGAAGTTTCTAAATGATATATAAAAAAAATTGGTGTATATTTATTTAAAAGAACATGAAAAAAATAATGACATTGATTTATAGTTTTCTTTACCGCAACCTAAATTAAATATTAAAATAAAATTCAAATATTTTCAATTTCATGAAAGTCACAATAACAACAAATAATCACTGAAAAAAATAAAATCATTTCTATTGTACTTTAAAAACAAACAAAATATATAATTTCATCATTTCTATTGTATTTTAAAAACAAACAAAACTGAAAATAAATTCAGGAGAAACAAACTAAAATCCCCTATTTTTATGTCAGAGTTTGTTGTCTTAAGGCACTTGATTAAGTAAAGGTTAGAGATGCACAGTGGGCCCAGAAGGAAAAGTTTTGGAAATAGGATCATAACTAATGATCAAGATATCCTAGAAAACTCATTGTTGACTTTTTAGAAAGTCTTTCTTGCTTGTTATAGGAAAATTTAAATTTTTAATATTAAACTAAATTTGTGGACTGGGTTCAAATTACCATAATTGGTTATTTTTGGACCATATTTGGTCATTTTTGATAAATAAGAATTTTTTGATAAATACTCAAAATTTAATTTTTTTTAGATAACATGTAAAAAAGTAATTTATTAGACATAATGAAAAGAAAATTCAAAAATTTAAATAACTTGGGGGTCTGGTTTCTACTGTTCTATTGATAAGAAGTTTAGTATTTAAAAACAAGTATCTGTCAAATTTGGATTTAAAATAATGTTAGTATAAAAAAATTATAAGGAAAGAGTTCTAATGATTCGAACTTGCAATATATATTTAAAGATAAAAAGTTAAAATAGTAAAAAAAGTTAATAACTTTATAATTAATCATAAATAAGGTTTTCAAACATATCATCAAAATATCTCTTTGGTTTTGAAAACATACGCTCATGAGATCTGCTTGTATGGTCAAATAAACCACAATTTTGGCATAACTTTGGAGGATGCAAATGGATAATTAACTTAATTTGACTTAATAGTTTTGAAGGCTTTAATGAATTGTGTGAGTCTATTTCTTTGATTTGTTTTACATTTTCTGCCTCCATTAGATTTATTTTTTATTTTACTTCTGCTGAAACAAACACATAATTATATCAAGTAAACAAATAAAAAATTGAAAATTTTCATATTTGTAACGAAAAATAAAATATTCACATATTTTAAGAAAAAATAATTATCACTTTTCAACATTTTTAAATTAAGTAAATTAAAAAAAGTACTAACTTGCCTCAGGTCCACTTCAAATATTTGAAGAGAAGAAATGTTAAATGTTTTAAAAATGAATGACAGAGTAGAGGCAAGTTAGCACTTTTGAAAAATATTTAAGAAATAATCTGATTTTTTATAAAAAATAACAACATAAATTTATAACATAATTACATAATTAAGTTTCGTTAAAAAAATTTATAAATAAAATATTGAATGGAAACTAACGAAAATTACTCAACTTTTAAAGATACAAAAAAAAAAATTGAAAATTCATCAACTTCAAAATTGCATATCATCACTTAGAAATTAGCTAGAAACATAATTTTTTAATTTTGAGTTTCTGAATAAATAATTTTTATAGACTTTCTCAAACAAATATTTTTTGTCTATTTCCACCTCTGGACCCACTATGAAATGGTGTCTTGATAAAATAACTTATCTTGGGCAGATGTTAACTGCACCCAGCTAAAAATCCCCTACCTATAGGCTCTTGGTTAAGTTAAGGCTAAAGAGAGTGTCTCAATAAATTTATATATTGGGCAAATGTTAACTGTGTGTTGTTAGTTGTGCAGATGTTAACAGCTACTGCCTTGTAAAATAAGCAATCCTAAGCAAAGACATCAGGAATAAGTAAAATAATTCTATTGACCAGCCTCAAACCCCTTCTTCCACAGTTTGGGAAACCTGACTACCAGCCAGTTTCAGAACAATAAAAAACTGAGTTTTAGAGCTCTACCATCATTAGGAGATAATAAATTGAGTTGCCATAAAGTAGTCATAAAAACAGAGAAACAAGCAAAACCCATGCATTGATTCAAGAAGATCCAGCATTCAACATTCTAAACTAGAAACAACCTATTATAAAATCATCTGCACCAGCCTAATATAAACCAGCAAAAATGAAATGAAGAAAGGGTGTGAAGCTGGTCAACAAATAGAATCTGTTTACCCTTTAAACACAAGACAGGATCAGAGACATGACATAAATCAAGGAGAGGAGGTATTAAAGTCACCAATAAAAACAACATTATAAGAGTACTAAAGAGAAAGGGTATGGTCAATTTGATCAGAAATTACATCTAAAAGTGTGTAGTCTTGAGAAGAAGAAAGTTAAATATGTTTTTAATATGTTTAAAATGAAAAAAATTATTTCCTTATATTTTCATTTTAACCATTAACATTATTTCTTTATTTTGTTCATTTTAAATATTTCAACATACTTTAATAGTTAGGAAATAATTTTAAATAATTTAAAATTATTTCCTTACTATTAAGATAATCTTTTTATAATTTTAATTTCATTTTACAAAGTATTTTTTTCATTTTAAATATTTCAAAATAATTTAATAGTAAGGAAATAATTTTAAATAATTTAAAATTATTTCTTTACTATTACAAGATAATACTTTTATTAATTTTAATTTCATTTTAAGAAGTATTTTTATGCTATTAAAGAAAATAGAGGGCTAACATCCTATGGGGAGCATAGAGTACGGATCTGAAATAGGGACAAGAACAAATCCCTTGTTTTATTGGAGAGTTGCCTCATATAGAAGATGCTCAGAAAGGATTAGAAAACATTTAATGACAATTTGTACTTTGTTAACCTAATTTTAGTTTTTATTGCATATTTTTTGTAAATATATTTTTTTCAGTATATTATTTTGTTATTTTGTATAAATTAATTATAAATAAAATAAAATAAAATTTTTTTGTATATAACAATGTAAGTAATGTTAAAAAAGGAAAAACGTGTTGCTGACTGTTTCATTTTGCTGACTGTATCAAAAACAAGTTTCGATTTGCCAACTAATGGCATTTAATGAGGAATGGGGAAAAGGGTGTGTCACATCCCACACACCTATCACTTCGCACTGACCTTGTATACATGTATAAACAATATATACTATTTTTTGTATATATTAATTTGTTTCTTTTTCTTTTTTGTTTTACAAACAGCTTCTCCTGATTAAAAATCCTTATTATTTTTGAATAAAATTTACCTAATTCACTTCATTTTTTTTTATTCATATTTTTGTATATATAGAATATGTATTATAGAATATGCATTATAATAATATTAACTTTGTATTTAATTTTTGTGTTTCAGCTGCAAATAATAGAATATTCGTATTTTATGACTATTAAAAATACATTTATGGAAATTGAAAAGTCAAAACTAGAAAAAGACATTGGTGTTTGTATATCAAGTGATTTGAAATGGGCCAAACAAGTAAAATATGCAGCCAGTAAAGCAAATAATATGCTCTCACTACTAAATAATACATTCAAGTACAAGGATAAAGATCTAATAAAAACATTGTATTGTACGAATGCTAGACCAAATTTAGACTTTTTGATTCAAGCATCGAGTTTGTATTAAACAAAAGATGTTAATGGAACTTAGAAAAAGATCAACGAAAAGCAACCAAAATGATACAGGAACTATTTGAGTACAAAAAAAGATTTGAAATTTTGGATATGACAACTTAGAGACTTGGCAGGTAAGAGGTGGCTTGATCCAGCAATTCAAGATATTTAAAGGTATTAAAAAGATTGATATTAAGCAAAATCAAGCAATGAACTCTATTTGCTCATCAGGTCCAGCATCTAACATTAGAAGAGCAAAACGTCAATTGAATCCTAAATTGATTAGAAATTGTATGAAAAGACAATATTTTTACAGCAATAGAGTCGTTTATGGATGGAATAGTCTACCAGCAGAAGTCGTTAAATCAATTACACTTAACAACTTTAAATCAAACATGCAATCGGTCGATTCAAAAGCAATAGCAAAGAAGATGAAAATCTAGAAAGCTTATTAACGCTTTTATTTTAAAACTAAACAGTAATTAATATATACCGGCTGTCATAGATATTGCCTGGCGCTTTATCTCATCAGCATTAACTATTATTATTATTATTATTTTAAAGTTTTATTTAAATATAAAATTAAAAAAAATTTATAATTGATAAATGACAAATTTTAATTAGGATAGGTGAATGCAAATTTTTAAACATTTGTTTCTAAATAATTACAATTATAATTGTAATAGTATATATATTAATATAATATATATTTTTATATATAATATAAATTTTTAAATATTATTATTAATAATTATAATAGTAGTGGTAACTAAGGTTAAAACAATAAAAAGTATTTTTAGATTTTAACTTCAGTCAGATTGCAAATTTTTTTTAAAGAAATTTAATGATTCAGTTTTCAATTTTAATAATAATTAATTAGATAATTTTTAGGTTAACAAATTGAAAATTTGTTAACCTAAAAATTATTTGAAAATTGAAAAACTATCGTTGCATGCTATTTTTAACAATAAACCAAGCAAGTTAGTAGTTTTTCAAATAAAGGGTACTATTTTATCAATCTACAACTAAATGTTTCTAAAGAGTTTTTTATGTTATAAATAAGTCTTCTTATAACAGTTTTCTATTTAAAAAATGTGTATTCTACATCTTAACTTAACTTGTTAATTATAGAATAAATTAACTAAAGTTCTTGAAATAACTTGTTATTATAACAATAGTGATATAACATAATTACAGCAAAAGAAACCATAAAAAGCAACCATAAAAAGCCACTTGAAAAGTTGCTGAAATTCTTCAGAAGAAAATAGAATTAAACATAGTAACAGAAGGCAACAGAATTAACATATTAACAGAAGGCAAAAGAATCAACCATATTAACCATAATAAGAAGTAAGTAGAAACAAAAAACTTTAAGAAACTTCTTAGTACAAAAGATTCTTGAAGATTTTTTCCTATAAATTGGACTTTTCATTGCACACATTAGTTACTATCACATTAAATCACTTTTAGTCACATTAACTCTAAGGTCACTTCATTTTTGCCGAAAGAGATTTTAGATTTAAGCACATAGTATACAAGCGCTGATCCGATGCGGATTATAGAGCAACTGAATAAACATGTACATTTGTGTTCAGAATGGCTATAATATTTTAAGCGCCGTAACCATATCCAGCGTGTGAGCCTAATATATGTTTTATGTATCTTTTAAAGTTTCTTTGAAAGCTATGCCTTCAAAGCACAAACTCGAAAAATTCAAACTACGTTCTTTGCACAGATAAACAAACTGAGGAAGGTACTACCAAGGACATTTGGGTCAATTCGTGTCTAATCAATCCAAAAAAATATTTTCAGAACCATGACATATCGGATTTTGATGATTTTTGGAATACAAGCTTAAATTAATGAAAGAAAACTTCACTAAAAATTTAATGCCTGACTCCTTAAAGTTTCATAGATATCAATACTCAGTCCCAATCTCCTTTTTGATTGTTTTTATTAGCGCCATTTATTTTTAAAGCTAATATTATAACACAACTAGCTTTAACTTAGGAAATACTTTTTTAAATATTACTAAAATTTTTTACTAATCTTATTTAATCATATCATTTAGGCATCTTTAGACATACATCTTAAGATGCCTAAATGGTATGATTTTGATCTTAAGACATACATCTTAAGGTGCCTAAATGGAGCATCAGAAAACTTATTAAAAGTGTTACACCATTTTGAAATTGAAGTTTTATATAGAAGCTTTAATTTTTTAGTGTTTTAGCCATCATTTTTGAGTTCTTCTCCCTAAAAAATAGTTACAAATTTTCAACTATTGAGCAAGTATTTTATAAGTTAAAGCTAATTGGGTTATGCAATCAGCTTAAAAAATTAACGGCCTGGAAAAAAATGATAAAAAAAGAGATTGGTACTGAGAATCCATATCTCTGATTTCGTTATTTATTTTTTCATAGGGGTTAACTTATTCTATGACACCGGGGTCTTTAAAAAGCTCTACCTGAGAAAAACAGCTTTAAAAAATGCTTACATAAAAAATTACTAAATAATATTCATATATATGCAAATCTTGATAAAATAAATGAGATAAATCTCAGAATGCACCAGTTTGATTTGGGTTTTCCTCTTGTTTAGGAGTTTCATCACAATTTTTTTTTTTTTCCTCGAGTTACTTGTCTGCGTTTTTTTACGCGGTTTAATTTTTTATATCTGGCTAAATATAATCGTTTTTTATTTATTTGCCTACGTCCTTTTAAAAAGTACATTCCAGATTTCAAATCCATTTTTTTAAATTAACACACCAATGATAAAATGGGCAACTGCATCAAAAGCATCAAACTGAGGATAAGCAAGCGAAACATAATGACCTTTTGATATACGCTCCCATATTGTCATTTAACAATGAAAATGATTCATTGTTATTTTGAGTAAGGCCATGAAGATATTTTTTTAAAAGAATGTCATTACTTAACTTATCATATATTGGTTTAAGTTTCAAATAAATAAACATAGAGACAAGAAGCCAGACCTTTCTCTTGTTTTCGTTTTCTGAAATAAATAGCTCTAATTACATGCATTCTGGACATCTAAGGATAGAAACTACAGAGTTAAGTATTTCTAAATCAATGGTATCCTGTAATTACTACTCAATATTGTGGGTCTTGATGATGAAATGTTATTAACTTTTTTAGCAGAAGCATTTATTTGATCAGAACCAATTACATTAAAATCAACAGTTCTCATCATATTTACAATTATATCTTCAACACTTTTAGTAATATTTACATTTATATTTACATAATTTGATTCTATGCTTACATTGCTATTATTTACATTCATATCCACACTATTTACAACCAATTTCTTCGTTCCATAAAACATTTGTTTCCTTTTATTTCCTTTAGTTCTTTGTTTAACTCTACAAGCTTTAACCATTTTAAAGGATTAAAAATGGACATTCCAGTGATTGCATTTATTCTAAAGTGGTTTTAAACTATAGAAAATAAATTTCCTTTTTTAAGTATGTTTTCCAAACAGATAAATTAGTTTTTAGAGGAATTTTTAGATATAATGAAAATAAAGGTGCCGTTGCTATGGCAGTTGTTATGGAAGTTAATATTTTTAGGGTTCGATAAATTCTAGTTTAATAAAGATCTATAACAAATTTTTTTAAAAGGTATTGAGATTGCGAATCTCTGATAAATTTTGCACAAAATAAGAAAATAATATTTTTTCCAAAATTTTAATATTTCTAAGGGGTATTCCACCTTAAAAGAAATAATTTCTTTCTATGCTTGTTTGTTAAAATAAAAAAACAAACCATTATCAATGCGATCGACTGGCAAAATTTTAATTTTTTGGACATTTGGTCTGTCTTTAACAATTTCTAAAATAATGAAATATTTTTAAAAGTAAAAAATCTTAGAGAAGTGCAAAATAAAGTTTGTTTAATTTCATTACTAGCTTAAAACCTGTATTTAAGTTATTGATTAACTTTAATGCGACATAAATAAATTGAGGTTTTACAATCACGTACAATATTCTTGATCTTTAATAATTAACCCGTCTAAATTAAATAACCTTTTCAAGTTACACTTTCCTTGGAGCTTTCGTCAGAGCTTTCCTTAGATCAGTTTAAATTTGAATTATTATTGCAACTACTTAAAAATAGATCCATGCTCATATTTACTTTAATCTACCTCGCGTGAAGTTTTGTTTATTTACTTTTTTCTTTAACAAATTGACAGCAAACGAAAAACTTGACCTAAATCTCAGATATGGAATTATCTGACAACCAATTTTCAAATATTGTAAATTAAATCCTATACACAGACAAGACTAGTTTATTTATTCAAATAAAGAAAATAATGTTTTATTTGAAAAAGTAAACAAAAAGCTTGCAAAACTTGCGAAATGAATGGTTTATTGCGAATAAATTATCTATAAGTATAAAAAAAAAAAAAACTGCCTACCGTCGTCTTAATGATAAAAAACTAATTTCTTTCAAACATCCTAATCTCTTTGTTAATAACTCTTGCATCATAACCCAGTAGACACAAAAACGTTTTGCAAACGTTTTTTAATGGTCCCATAAAAACGTTTTTTAATGGTTTGTTAAACGCCCATATGAAGCGGTGACTGGACTCTTTTTTTAAAAACGTTTTGTGAACGTTTTTAAGGGTCCTTCAAAAACATTTTTTATTGTTTTTTTGAACGTCCATGTAATGCGGTGAACGGACGATTTTCTGAAATTTTTATTTATTGGTTTTTATTAAGTCTAAATGAAAGTTTTTATCGTTTTTAACGTTTTCCTAAAAACCCTTTTTTTAAGTACAAGTAGTTTAAGTAGTTAACTTATGTAATACAGAAAAAAACCTGTTCACAAATAAAAACTTAGGTCTAACAGCCCTGATCCGGATAAATAACTAAAAGTTTAAACATTTTTTGTTTATTTACAACTTAAGCATACAAAAATATAATAATAATACTATTCTATTTCTTCAAACGATCGCCAATTAACTTATCGACCAAATTGAACTTGGCAGTATGTGACAATAATGTTCCAAAAAAAAAAAAAACATAGAAATTTTTCAAGTAATTCACTAGCATGTAAAAATAATTCAAAATGTAATTAATTAGAAGTATTTCAAGTAATTCACTAGCGTGTAAAAAAATAATTCAAAATGCAACTAATTAAAAGAAGAAATAAGTAATGTAAAATTTCACACAGTATATAAAAAGAATAATATAAACGAATACACACCACTTATATTAAAAATTTACCTCTAGACTTTAAAAAATCAACGAATGTATTCAGTTTGATTACATTTTCTTTATTTAGGAAAACTTTATAAATGTAAACAAGAATATAACAACGAATAAAACTTTGATTAAAACTATTTCACTTTCATCAAACTTGTATTATCGTTTATTTTATGATAAAAATGTAATTAATCTTTAAACGCAGTCTCTTGCTTCAGGATATTTACTGCACATAAAGACTTTTTGGTTTCAGATATTAGGCATGGTATATCTGGTATCATGGTATCCATAAATACTGCGTATTGAAAACCTATTATAAAAGAAAAAAACATAATTAGAACAGAGTGAAACATTGATGAAAAACTGCTGCAGAATACCGAAAATTGAATTAAATACCATTGTATCTTTTGAAAAATGAAAGTCGAAATTTATTAACATACATGTTCCACTATAGGCTTAAAACTTGATAGCAATAAAGTGCAGCAATGCTTCTATAGAAATCTTTTTCAGCAGCCGTAACGCACTTGCCTCAGAAATAAAAGACCCCTGGTTCAAACCCCACCTCTGGGCAAGTTTTGCAACTGCGGTTAGGAAAGATGCGTGAGCTTCCAATTAAAAACTTAGACCGTAAAGACTTCTTGGGCCACCTAAAGAAAAAAACAAACTTGTTGAAGAAATGTTTCATGTATTATTTATAAAGTTATTAAAAATAAGTACACATTTTTTAACTTTTTGAAAAATATCAATCTGATTTTATTTGGCACAAAATGTTGAATAAAAACAGATGAACTTACATTTCGCAACATTTTGCACTGTAATAAATATATTGTATTAAATATAAAATATTTTAATGCATATATGTGAATTAAATATAATAAAAACAACAGTTTTTTGAATTCTAGAACTTGTTCGTGACATGAAAAGTCTTCAATGAGAAGAGCGCAACAAACATAATTTCGTTAACTGTGGCTTCATCTCTCTCTCTCTCTCTCTCTCTCTCTCTCTCTCTTTATATATATATATATATATATATATATATATATATATATATATATATATATATATATATATATATATATATATATATATATATATATATACATATATATATATATATATATATTATATATATATATATATATATATATATATATATATATATATATATATATATATATATATATATATATATTCATATATATCTACAGTGCTGGACAATGACTTAGAAATATGTACGATTTCTGTCTATTTCAGCAATTATATACCAAATAGCCCCCTAAAATACACTAAATATGTTAAAAATGACAAAACTAAGTGTATAAGTTTTAAAATTCAAATAAATATCTATGCAACACGCCATTTTGTTTGTTTACGTGACGTTTTGTTTACTTAGTGACGGTTTGAATATTATATACAATTTTATGAATTTTGCAAATATAAGTATTGAACGAAATGTGTTTGATGAGTAAACGGTATGATGTTAGTGGTATGCAATCTTTATTTGTGTAAATGTATGATACAATTTTATCGTTTCTTTATATTATTGTAATTAGATTAGTTTTATTGTTTAAAATGTAAGTTAATTGATACAATAGGAAAAATTTCCGATCTCATCTCTGGTAAAAAACGTGTTCTTTAATCAAGTGTTCTTTAATCAAAAGTAAGGATATTGCAACAAAACTAGGCATTTTACTAGATTCTGTCAGTAGAATTAAACAAAGACTTGAATTGGGTGATGATATTCTGAGTTCGAATAGGAAAAACTATAAAAGAATGAGGAAGACCACGGCTTGTGATAATCGTCAACTTATATCTTTATATAAGATTAGTCGCAAATCATCCTCTGCCAAGCTGACAAGCCAATGGTAACTCTATGATGTCAACGTCTGTAGTAGAACAATAAGCAGGAGGCTAGTGGAACAAGGATACTTGGCCTACAGACCAACTGTGAAGCCTTTTCTGAACAATGCCATAAAGAAGAAACCCATTGAATGGGCATTGAAGTATCGTGATTGGACAGCTAAAGATTGGTCTAGGATAAGTATTAAGTTTTTACATTTCCTGATGTACTTTATTACTTTTACTGTACTTTTGACTAATTTATCTACATGCACATGTATTAAGTATGAATATTTATTGGTTAGGGTTAAATAAAAACGGAATAGCAAAATGCTTAAATAAATTTTTTGTTTTGTTTGTAAAGGTCTACTTTTCGGACGAGTCGTCGATTGAAACCATGCTGGAAAGAGTGCCCTTTGTTCATAGACATTGCACTTAACGTGATTTACTGGCCTGTACAGTTTCAAATGTGAAACATGCTGACAAAGATATGATGCGGAGTGTCATATCCGTGTTTGGTACAGGACGGCTTCATATTGTTGAAGGTACTATGAGAATAGATCATCACAGAAACATCATACAATTTGACTTTATCCACAAATGAGGCAATGGTTTGAACAAGGGAGATAAATATTTATGCAGGATGGCGCTCCATGGCATACTGAAAAATGAGTGATGGCGTTTCTTCATGCTCGTGGCATAAATGTTTTAGACTTGCCGGGGAACAGTCCCGACCTCAACACAATAGAGGGATTGTTGAACAAACTAAAGCGTATATTTTTAAAGATGCCCTCACCTAACAAACATGATCTGGTAGAGCGTTTAATACGAGTATGGCACCATGACGAACGTCTCAAACGACTTGCTATCGAATTTCTTCGGGGTACGTCTAGACGCGTTGCTCAGATCATCAAGAACAAACGGGGATTAAATCAATATTAGAAACTGTTTGATCATAAACACTATTATATACTAACTAATTATCATATCATCACGATCATAGCACAATTGCCTAAGTCATTTTTTCTTGTTTTGAGAAAACTAAAAAAAACTGAATAACTTAGGTCTTTTTTTCTTTCTAATTTTTTATTGGTATTAATTGAATTTTTACTTTCATCCACTATTCTTTTGACTTCTGAATCACTGTAGAAAAGCGAAGTGGTATGAGTAGTCATGTTGAAGAAAACAAGTCGCCTAAGTCAAAATGCGGAATTAGGCAGAAATGAAAAAATTAAAAATAAACTGCTTTCTGATTGGTTTAAGACATAGGAGATTTGCCACATGATAAAAGGCTGCATAAGCTATATATTTCAACACTTAACTCAAAACCCCCAAAAAAATGACTTAGGCGATTGTGCTATGATCGTGACGATATATGTACATGTAGTTATATACCATACATACTTTTGTATTGCTGTTATTTTGAAATAAATATACAATTCAAAACGTAATTTTGTCCAAAAATTAAAAATTTCTAATTCATTGTCCAGCACTATATATATATATATATATATATATATATATATATATATATATATATATATATATATATATATATATATATGTATATATATATATATATATATATATATATATATATATATATATATATATATATATAACTACAAAATAAATAATAAACAATATAATGGAAAAAGGTATGCCAAGCAAAAAAAACAATAATTGAATTTTTGAAATTTGAAAAAAGATTTATTTCTTTTAAATAAATATATAAATAATAAAAAAGCACTACAGGCCTTTTACTGTTTTCATCAGTAGTGCTATGTTTAATGCTTTATTAAATTTTTTTATATTACTGTAGAAAGTTAGATAATAGAAAAAATAAATTGCTATATTGTAACTATGAGTTACCATTGTAACATTTTTTTAAAAAAGGAAGTCTCAATTAAATGTGTCATGTTTTTGTTTAAGTAAATGACTTTCATATGACAACAATTTTTTTTCATTTTTTAATTCAAGGAAAACAAAGAGTTGGAAAAAAGGTTCTATAGTTTTGTTGTGCAATCTCTGGCATTCAAATACATGATTGTCAAATTGGTCTGTAGAATTTCCTGTTCTGCAACTGGAAATATGACCATTAGTACGGTTTCTTAAATTATTTGTTATTCCAGTGTAAGTAGATAAACCATTACATGATAAACACTTTAAATAATAAATAACATTTTTGCTATTACAAGTAATTCGACTTTTAATATTCCAAATAGTTCCATTAGACGTCTCAAACTTATCAACTTCTTGTAAATATAATTGGCAAATTTTACAACGAATATCTTTACATTTGAATAAACCCGTTTTTTTGAAAGATGAAATAGAATGAAATTTTGAAGAAGTTAGTTGTCTAAGTAAATTTGGTGGTTGTTTGTAGGCTATTACTGGATGTATATTTGAAAATACCTCCTTTACCCTTGCATTAGTAGATAGACTAAGTAAAAGGTTAGTTTCTGTTAAAATAGGCTGGCAGTTTAAATTCCTATAAAATGTAGTTACCAGAGGAAAAACTTCTTTGGATTTTTTTAAAGGTGCTGGTCCTTGTAATTTGGCATTATGAAATGCTTTTTCTATAATATTATCTGGGTAAAGACATTCTTTGAACCATAATTTTAGTTCCGTTAAACGTAGTTTTTCTGTAGCATAATCCGAGGTAAAAACAATTATTCTTTTAGCAAGATTATATGGTATATTCTTTTTTATGTGGAAAGGATGAAAACTATTGTAATTTAAATAGTCGTGGGTATTTGTTTCTATGTGAAATATATCTGTTTTGATATGTTTATTGTTTTTAAGAATAACCAATACATCTAAAAATTTAATGACATTGTTGATATTTCCGTTTTTATTGTATTGTGTACCTAAATCAATCGTAAAATTAACTGAATTATGTAGTTCTTCTAGAGAACTTTTAAACTTGGCGATGTCTAGATTTTTTGGCCATATGTTAAAACCATCATCAACATATCTAAAATAAAACTGTTCAATATTTTTAACTTCTTCTTTTGAAAAGTATTTGTACATATGATAATTTTCCTTCAATTTTGCCACAAGACAGGGCAAACAATGATGATCGGCACCACAAAATATGTCGTGCTTGTTACGCAAAGGGGAAACTGATCGCTAAAGAACATTCCTTGAAAACTGTTTTTGTTTGTAATTTCTGTTCATCACAACCCGGGTTACATCCTAGTGAGTATTTTAAAATTTATCATACTGTTTTGGACTATTCCTAAAAAAATACTATGTATATTTATTTATACATAAAATGTTTTCTCAAGCCAAATGTGTATGTATTTTATTTTAGAGAAATTTCTAACTTGTTGGTGCCCTTAGAAAAAGTGAATATCTTTTGATTAAATTATCAAGCTTATTATTATTATTTTTTTGATCACCACTATAAATGCCTATCTTATTTAATATTAAAAACTATATTTTTTTAAGGACCTATTTTTGGCATTATTATCAGCTAAAGTGATATCTTTTAAATTCTTGAAAGAAGCAACAGCCACCTCTTTATATTGACTACTAAAAGAAGCACATATGAGCTTAATAAAACAAGCAACAGATATTAAAGAAACGTTTAAGGTTACTATTAAATACAACACCAATGTCTATGACTTGTGTTTAACTTTGTTTACCGAAAATTTGCTTATTTGCTTTCTTTCAATAATGGGAAGAAAATATTTTTTACGTAATGATGGAAAATATAACTCATCTGAGAGCAACTGTCTTATCAGACTTCTTTGTGCGTTTTCAACATTTTTGTGCATTTTATTTATTTTTTAGAGTAACCATATCTGTGTACAACAAAACATTTAAACATTTTATTGATTTATTACTGGCAACAGTTTTTTAGTTTACCGTTTATCTTCTTTAGTGCCAATATGAGAAGAAAACTTTTTAAAGCACATAGACACATAACGTTTCCAAGAGCATTCAAACCAGCTCATTTTGGAGCGAAAGTTTTTGGACATATGACCTGATTTTAGGCAAATATAGTAACGTTTCTTTTCTCATACGATTATTCACCTGGAATATATATTAGTAACGATTTTACAGTTTTCACCTAGTCTGCGACTATTGCAATAAAAAACACATTAAAAGTAGTATTGTAGTTAAAAGGATGCTTTATTATATGGTACACTGTTAAATATTTACGTTGAAAAACGGAAAAATATTCTGTTACATCCACGGAAAGTATCCGTATACCCATGTATGGATGAACGAACGCATTATGTACGGACATTTTTCATATCTGTGGCTAAATTTTCAAATACGGAAACTTCCGTTGTATTTATAACTGCAGTTACATATAACATGTTAAACTGCCAAAAGTGATGATTTTTTAAACTTATTTTTTGGTACACATTTTGCTTCAAAAAGATATAGAACTATTTATAAAAGTTGAAAATCGCTTCTTCTTCGATTATTAACTGAAAAAGTTGTAAGGCGTTTTTCAAAAGTTGGATTTGGCTATAGATATAATATTTATAATATATTTTTTTATAAAATATAATAATAATGTATATTATATATACAGTATTAAACAAAACATTTGCAACCAACATCGAACAATGCTAAAAATTGTTTCTAATTTTACATGTCGTAAAAACGAAACGAACTATACTACCACAACAAACAGTTCAGTAGTCTGGGGTCATAGCGTGCCATGACATGAGCAATCAGCTGACAGGTGACAGCACACAGGCAGAATTTCGTTGACAAGTGCCATTTTTGAGGCGGAAAAAACAAGTGCAACTTTTTTGGTTTGTTTCATTTTCTTAAGTCTGGTCCGCGTCAACATCACGGAAGTTTTTTAATAATTAAAGGAAGTATGCAGAAGTTTCCAGAGGTTCCCAGAAGCATGCAGAAGCTTCCAGAAGTTTCCAGAAGAAGCATCTGGAAGCATCCACTAACATCTAGAAGTATCCAGAAACATTCAGAAGCATCCAGACGCATCCAGAAGCTTCCAGAAGCATCGAAAAGAAGCAACTAGAATCTTCCAGAACAGGTTCACACATGTTCATTTTACTATATAAGAGACATGTATATCGACATGTAATTCAGTCAGTATATGGAAATAAATCAGTCAGTATTATCAAGACAGTTTATCGAAGTGAGTTTTATCAAAGTGTTTTATCAAAGAACATCAATACAAAAAGTAAAATACAACAAGTGTTTCATTACATCAATACAGTCCACATCCAACCAAGACGTTGTGTTCCACAGAGCATTATTGTATCATTACAAAGTAAATGTAGCACAGTAAGCCTTGAAATGCGTGATTATTTATTTTTGTTATTTTTATGACTTCAAGTGCAAAAATGGCTCCCGACAGTCTTGGATTGGACCTAAGAAAGAAAATTATTGGCGATTACGTAAGAGGAATGTCAAAAAAGGGTATTTGTGATAAATATGGCGTGAAAAAATGGACCGTATCAAGACTATGTTCCAAATATTGTTCTACGAGGATGTTGGCAGCAAATAACAAAGATGGAAGACCGCGTTCCACCACTTCTAGAGAGGATTTTATGATCGCCAGATCGGTCAAAAAGGATCCTTGGATATCATCAGTCGAGATACAAAAGCAATTAGAGCTGCTTGTATCGGACCAAACTTTCAGAGAACGTGCTGTCGAAGACGGATTGTTTTCTCGACGCCCTGCAAAGAAACCGCTGATTTCACTAAAAAACCAGAAGAAAAGAATCCTGTTTGCTACATCTCATATTGACTGGAATGTGCAGAAATGGCGAACTGTCCTGTTCAGTGATAAATTGAAGTTCAACATCATTGGGAGCGATGGCATTTGCCGTGTACGTCGACCGGCCGGAAAACGCCTCGATTTAGGTTACTGCCATATGACCATGAGGCATGGTGGAGGCAATGAAATGGTCTGGGGGTGTTTTTCTGCTAATGGTCAAGGTCCAATACATCGAAACTATGGATTAATGGATCGTTTCATGTATAAAAATATCCTGAAAGATATTATGTTACCCCATGCTGAATGGAATATGCCAATAAAATGAGTTTTTCAGCAAGACAACGATCCGATACACACTGCAAAAGTAGTCAAGCAGTAGTTTTAAGACAACCACCTATCGGTGATGGATTGGCCGCCTCAATCTCTGGATCTCAACCCTATCGAGAACCTGTGGGAGATCGTCAACCGCAGAATTAATCGTGAAGGTGTTCGTAATTAGGATCAACTGTTTGAACAAATCCAAAAGGCCTGGGCATGGATTCCACAAAGTTTTATCGATAACCTAATCGAATCTATGCATTGAAGATGCAAGGCTGCGATCACGACAAAGGATTCGCCACCAACTATTGATAGAGAAAAACAGCTTGGTCAACATTTTGTCGAGTTGCCATTGTTTTGTCTAGAAGGAAATCAACTTTTTTTAACATTGTTGATTAATTTATTAATTATCGTTTACAAGTAAAGAATTTAATGATGAATTAAACTTGAAGAACGTTGTCTCTAAACAGTTACATAGTTATTTCTCTAAACTATAAAAATACAGCACTTTTACATAAAGAAACTAAATTAGCATTATTTGGTTGCACTTGTTTTGTCCAATTCTGCATATATATATATATATATATATATATATTTATATATATATATATATATATATATATATATATATATTATTTATTTTTGTTATTTTTATGACTTCAAGTGCAAAAATGGCTCCCGACAGTCTTGGATTGGACCTAAGAAAGAAAATTATTGGCGATTACGTAAGAGGAATGTCAAAAAAGGGTATTTGTGATAAATATGGCGTGAAAAAATGGACCGTATCAAGACTATGTTCCAAATATTGTTCTACGAGGATGTTGGCAGCAAATAACAAAGATGGAAGACCGCGTTCCACCACTTCTAGAGAGGATTTTATGATCGCCAGATCGGTCAAAAAGGATCCTTGGATATCATCAGTCGAGATACAAAAGCAATTAGAGC
>NC_088929.1:0-27500 GCF_038396675.1 Hydra vulgaris | reverse complement strand
ATGGGTCAAGAACGTTTGACTAATCTTGCCATTTTGTCAATTGAAAATCCCCTGGCAAAATCTCTGTGTTACAATGAAATTATTGATAACTTTGCATCATTGAAAGCTAGAAAAATAAACTTTGTTTGAATGTGTCTAATTTTTATATTTATTAAAAAAACTAATGCCTGGTAATTTTTCAATGACTTTCAACCACAAAGCACAATTTAAAGTTGATTTTAAATGTGCTTTAAGTAGGTTTATCAAAATTTGAATCGAATTAAACATTAAAAAAATTATTAAATTTGAGGCGGCATTTTTTCTCCTTGCCCAAAAGGATTTTTGATCTCACTACGGCCCTGTATATTATCTCTCTCTCTATAATACAGAAAGAGAGAGACTACACCTAGACTATATTACACATATAGTCTATATTACAAACTATATTATATATATACTATATATAATATAGTTTGAGAGATGATTTTTATACCTTTTTTTGATAAATTTTTATTTTGTTTTACGAAAAAAAAAAAAAATAAGTAATGTAAAATATTTCTATATTAAAATAACATCAAATAATATTTCTCATTTGAACTTCCTTTCAATGAACTTATAGTGCATTAAGGTGGTAGGCCTATGAAAAATTTTTTGAAAGCATCAAAGTTATATTTACAACAAAACTAAGCAGTTGTTGACATAAACATAAAATCAAAAAAGTATATAAAAAAGTGCCTCGCTTGTCTAGAAATTTTATTAAAATGTGTGGAAAAAACGAAAACTTCAAAACACAATTTCTCAAAAATGACATTAAATTAAAACTAAAAAATTGGTATGGTAGTTCTACATATGTAAAAAATTCATTTGTCATAGGGTTTTTAAATTTGCCTCCCTGGTTCAGATTATATTGACTTTTAAACTTGAATATATATTTTTATGAAAAAACTCTGGCAGATAAAACTACATTGTAGCGCCCCAAAATAAGAAATTTAAAAAATCCTATGACAAATGAATTCTTCATGTGTGAAGAACATATCCTGAAAATTTCAGCATAATTGCTGAATTTAAACTAGAGATATCAAGTTTTAAAATTAAAAAAAAAACTAAAAATCTCAAAATGAGAAAAATCAAGTCAAAAATTAAAAATCAAAATTTATGACTATAAACACTCCTTAAAAGCAACTAGAATTATGACTATAAACACTCCTTAAAAGCAACTATGAATCTATTTTTTAAGTATCTAAGTATCCCTTAGGAAGAGATCTAAGTTTTTTTTTTGCTTTTTGCATATTGAAGTTGATTTACGACTCTTGTTTACAATTCTCTTTTGGTCCTTTAAAACCAGTTTTGGAATAGTCACTGATCCTAACAACCCGAAGTAATTTAAAACAGGTTTTACTTTATCTCCACCATCATTATAATGAACTATTGCAGAGTTTATATAAAGTTCAAATGTTCTTCTACTTACAAAAATGTTTTTAGGACACCGAGTCCATAAAATTGAATGAAATGCTTTATTTGAATTTTGGGTTTGACCATGTAAACATTTTCTAAGCAAATCGTTATCAGATAAATCTTTAAAATAGGTTTTATTGTATTATGAATAAAGATAGGTAAGTTAATTTTGTTAGTGTGAGTATTTGTACCTTTTAGCTCGTCTAGTTGCCACTTGCACCAGGAATATTCATCCCTAGGACAGATAGATTTCTCTGTTCCTTTATACTTATGTATGATTTTTTGCAAGCGTGTACCAAGTCGCTTCTGCTCATGCCCAATGCATTTTTATTTTATTGGTTGAATATTATAATTTTTATATGCATTAGATTCTTCAACTTCTTTAAAAGAGGAAGTATTACCATCCCCTAGGTATTCATGATAAATCAAATTGTATTTTTCAACTGATCGAGAAAAGATTTCCAATACACCAGCTGCTTCCATTGCACCAGATGACTTTGATGGTTAATCTGACGTGTGATCTGCTTTCCATCTGTTGTAGGCTGGTAATCCTCTATATTTTTTCCACATTGAACAACCTTTACAATGCTTAGAAAAAGCTTTAGTATCTATAATTTTGCTATTGACAACAGTGGTTACAACACCATTTAGTGATGTGAAACCCCGCTTTTGCCAAGAGCCATCAATTGTTACTCTTTGTTTTGTTGGAATGTTTAATGTTTTGTCTTGAGCTTCTTCAGCTGCTTTTTTCATACTATTAAAAGCAGCCTTCTCATATGATGTATAAATTTCATTGTCATTAAGGTTAGAGAATGGTGTTCTAAATAAAGAAAACATATTCATGCATTGGAAAAATGTTTCCATTGCAGTAAAACCTTTACCAATTTCACTAAAATCAATTACTTGCATTTGCTTTGTAGATTTAGAACCTTGACCATGGTTTTGTTTAATAAATTCTTTTGATGTATAAACAGATTTATACCATTCGTATGACTTCCATAAAAGATCTAAATTATGGGCAAATCCCTTTCTCTTCTTTCTGTTATCACTGACAGTTATTTTTTTATGGCCGCATTCAGGACATACTAACAAAGGTTGAAATAAACTCTTAAGTATAGAGAAATTAATAAAAAAAAAGTAATCATCTTCCTGTCTTATTACTTCACTATAGGTATTGAGATTAGTTTGATCTATAATTAGCCTCTTTTTACTTATGCTAGATGTAACTTTTTCTGGTAAAATATTTAAAAGATTTATTCTTGAATATTTGTTTACAGAAGGCTTCTTCTTTTTCGTGAAAAATTTTGCTTGTTGCTTTTTCCAGAAGACCCTAACCCTGACATTTCAGACCACTTCCCTGTATTTCTTATCTCACAAAAATGTGGTTACATTTATTCACAAAAAGTTAAAAAATTACGCGAAATATAAATGAAAAATCCATGAAAAATTTTAATACTATTTTATCAGATTTAAATTGGGATGACCTCCTTGATATTGAACACCCAGATAAGGCATACGATAAGTTTATTGATAAATTACAACAACTTTACAATACGGCTTTTCCTGTAGTTACAAAATGTGTGAAAAAAAAAACATTATTGAATCCACGGATAACGCCTGGATTTATAAAGTCGTCAAAAAAAAAGCAACGATTATATAATAAGTTTCAAGAATGAAACTAATACAAAAATTATAAACGTGTTTTTGAGATGGTTATTAAAAAATCAAAGAAATATTACTATACTGAGCATTTAATAAAACATAAAAATGATCAAAAAAATACTTGGAACATTATTAAGGAAGTAATGGGCACGAAACAAACTGACGGAAATAGCCTTCCTATAAATCTAAACATTGCAAATAAAACTATTACAAATAAATCTTTAATTGCTGAATCACTTAATCAATATTTTGTCAGTGTAGGTTCCACTTTAGCGTCAAAAATAGAAACTACTGAAGTAAACTTTGAGTAATATTTTACTTCTAATAAGACCTCTAAGATGGATAATTATGAAATTACTGAAAAGGAACTCTTAGATACAGTATATCTTTTAAAACTAAACAAAAGTGTGGGGTATGATAATATTAGTAGTAATGTAATTAAAAAATCGATGAAATACTTAACGATCCCTCTTTTACATATTTTTAATCTATCTTTAAAACTAGATATTTATCCGGAGAAACTTAAAATTGCGAGGGTCATACCTATTTTCAAATCAGGAGACATTTCAAATCCTGAAAATTACAGACCAATTTCAATTCTTCCTTCCTTCTCGACCGTCTTAGAGCGATATATGTATAACCGAATTTTAATTTTTCTTAGTATAAATAATATTCTATATGATAAACAATTTGGATTTCAGCCAGGGTATTCAACTGACCATGCCATTATTAATATTGTTCACGATATATTTAAAGCATTTCACGAAAGTAAGTTTACCCTCGGAGTTTTTATAGATCTTAGCAAAGCCTTTGATATAGTAGACCATGACATTCTGATAAAAAAACTTAAAAGTTATGGAATTAAAATATTTAAAATGGCTCAAAAGTTATCTAAGCAATAGAAAACAATACATAACACACGAAGAAGGAAAAATTGATTACTTGACTATAACTTGCGGTGTTCCCCAAGGCTCAATTCTGGGTCCACTGTTATTCCTTATTTATGTAAACGACTTTCATAAGTTTTCCAATATTTTAAACTCAGTTTTATTTGCTGATGACACAAATTTATTTTATTCTAATGGAGATGTCATCCTTTTATTTAAAATAGTAAACAAGGAACTCTTAAACCTAGCGGAATGGTTTAAGGCAAACAAATTATCATTAAATTTAAATAAAACTAAGTATACTTTTTTTCATAGAATTCACGATAAAGACAATATTCCATTATAACTTCCTGACCTTAATATTGGTTACTCTAAAATAATTAGAGAGTCATCATTAAAGTTTTTATGAGTAATACTTGACGAAAACTTGACATGGAGAGAACACATAAGAACGTTAAAAGATAAAGTTTCAAAAAATATTGGCATTCTATACAAAGCTAAGCAATTATTAAACCAAAACTGTTTAAAAATCTTATATTTCTCCCTCATTCGTTGTTATATAAACTATGCAAATATTGCATGGTGCAGCTCTAATGTAAGTAAAGTTAATAAAATTGCTTAGTAGACAAAAACACACAGTCAGAATTATTTCAGGTGCAGGTCGCTTTACACATTCTAAAGAACTATTTAAAAATCATCACATACATCATCAAATCATCACATACATCATCAAATACAAAAATCATCACATACATCATACAAAAATTATCATATCACATGTTTTTCAGTTGAACCTTTATCAAATTTAAATTTGATTTTTTAAATGGTTTTATAAATCAAAATAAATTTTTTTTTTAAATAACAAAAGAACGTTTGGTTGTTAAAAAGTTTATTTGAGTGGATAAATGTTATTAGAGTTAAAATAGAGTTTTACACTTTTTCTTAATTTATCTGCTGATTAAAAAGTCATTGTATTGTTTGGTAGGTAAATTTAGTAATTGATTTCCGAAATTTGATTTTAAAGAAATTCTAAAGATTTTTATTTACTTAATAGTATAAAAAAATATAATTTTCTAATTTTAATTTAAATCTAACTTAGTACTGGCACCAACAATGGCTAAAAATTGGCCATCGCTAAATCAGTCATATAGAGTACAAACTTTAAGGTAACCAATCATTGCACACAATGAGTTTTTTTTATAATTTATTACTTTGTTAAATATTAAAACGTTTTCTTACTCAAAAACTTATGTATATTTATTTTTTTTTTTAGTTGATTCGAAATTGATAAGAAAAGAAATACTGTATTTTTTTGTATTTGGGTTGATTTTTTTATATTTTACGAAACCATTATATCTATATATATAAATGTTTATATATATATATATATATATATATATATATATATATATATATATATATATATATATGATATATATATATATATATATATATATATATATATATATATATATATATATATATATATATATATATATATAAGATGAAAATAAATTTTTATGTATATTTATAATGTAAATGTATTTAGAATTATGTATTATAATTATATTAGTATGTGCTAATTCTTTATTGAAATTTTTTATTTTTTTATTTTTGAAGTTGTTAATTTACAAATTCATTATTTGTTGATGTATTTGCTGTTAAAATGAAATGTAAATCACGGAAAATTTAATATTTTAATGTAAATCAAAGATAATTTGTTTTAGATAATATTTTTGATAACATACAATCTATTTTGTATTTAAAATTTTCACTTTTTGAATTTATTATAAAATCGGCACCTGAGTTGCAATAACTTTTTGGTTGTTTAACGAGAAAAACGCGTTGATTTTCAACGGAAATTACAGTTTATATACGGACACTTTCCAGCAGCAGCAAAACCTCCCGTCATGACAAAACCTCCCGTCATGGAAATTAACGATAAAATCTAATTGTAATTAAACGGAAATATCCATTTTTTTACGGAAATTTCCGTTTTTCATGTGATGGGTTTTTCCGTAGAGTGACGGGAAGTTTTGTCATTTTAGCTGCCGGAGTTTTTCCGTAGAAAAAGCGATATTTTTTAACAGTGTGCCTCTGCTGTAAAAGGATAAAAATTATCTTTTCTGTTTGGTAGAGATTTTTCTCTAGCTTGTAATTCACACATTTTATATCCCCATTTTATATTGTCGTAAGAATTGAATTGTAAATAAATAAACAAACTCAACTCTTCTGAGTTTTTTTGAATTATAATAGAAATTATTTAAGGTTTATATATGTTGAAATCTACATTAAGTTCTTAAACTTCTAATTTAAATCTCAAAACTGTCGTGTATACTAGTGGGTTCCGAAAAAGCAAATTTTTAGGTATGCTCTTGCGGTAGAGCGGAAAAGTTGTTTCTATACATTTTTAACCAAATTTAATATTAATAATGATATATATGTGTATATAAATATATATATATATATATATATATATATATATATATATATATATATATATATATATATATATATATATATATATATATATATATATATATATATATATATATATTCAAAAAACACGGCTGCGTATAAACTTTTTTGAAAAAATATTTATTTGTTTTTATTTTAATATATACTATTCAATATTTCGCTGATCGTCAGATAATCTAATAAAAAATGACGTCAGATAATCTAATAAAAAATGGCCCCTCAGCATCATTAAAATGACAAAAGCTTTGGGGACATTTATTTGTAAGATTATCTGACGTCAACATTTAAACCTATTTCGTATTTTCTCATGCTATTTTTAATGGTGTCTTTTTAACGGTTTGTTTTTATGATCACGATTATCTTTGTAACAATTTTTATCATACCTGATGACGCTAATCACAATCAATCATTGAAATATTGAATAATATATATTAAAGTAAATAAATAAATATATATATATATATATATATATATATGTATATATATATATATATATATATATATATATATATATATATATATATATATATATATATATATATATATATATGTGTGTGTATATATATATATATATATATATATATATATATATATATATATATATATATATATATATATATATATATATATATATTTATATATACATATGTGTATTTACAACTTATTCCTTAGACAAGTGTAGCATAGCCAACGTAGCTAGATCCTGATTCTTCTACCAAGGAATAGTGTCCTATACAATTTCTCATAGTTGGTATTTATCCACCTCTTTTTTCTGTTAACAATGTTTAGTGACGTTAACCGTCAAAGTAAAGACTATTAAATGATCATTATAATTATTTGAACTTTTACTCAAAAGCTCTTCTATGGTTCAATAGCCTTTTTCTAGCAATTTTTTTCTTATCAATCACTAAAGATGTAACTAAAGCGCTAAAAGCTATGGCAGCCGTGCATTGAGGTGGTACCCCAATTTTTTATAAAGCAGTTTTTCATACGCATGAAAAGAAGAGAATGAGAACTATAGTTTAAGATCTTAGTTATAGCTACCAGGAACAAGTGTCTCATCCTCATCAATTGTCTTGTAAGTTTTTGGGAAACATGGTGTTGATAAAGCCTTATCACCATCATGTTGTGATAAGCAAAACGTAGCAGATTTAAAATATAAATGAATTCTTTTGTCGTTTTTTTCAACACATGCTTGGAGCTTTTCGGTTACTTGCAAATCTAGAGATCCAATGCACATTAAGCGCTTTTTTCTCCGAGCACTTATATGCTGCTATGCTAGGAAGAAAAATTCTATAAAATTTTTATAAATTTTTAAAACGGTTTATGGTCTATAGAAAATTAAAACGGTTTATGGTCTATAAAAGATCTATAAAACTCTTTTGAATTTCAATAAAATCTCTGTTATTTTTTATAGAATATCCTATAGAACTCTTTTTCTACTTACTTATATAGAGACACAACTTTTTCGCTCTAACCCAAAAGCGTTATAAAATTTTTTATTTTTCGAGCATACAAGTATACAATGTAACAAAGATCTTGATTATATTTTAAATTCTTTTTTAAAAAAAGGGTTATATTATATAGGAAAAGTTGTTTATTATTTAATCATTAATGATTTATTATAACTGTCATAACTGATAAAGTCAAACCAAAAGTTGTTTTTAATGCTTTACCATCAACTATTAATTGCGTAAATAATTAAATTTTTTCATTGAGAAACGGTCATCTTTGTTGCGAATAAAAAACTTAATCTTTTCATGAATCGTCACCATTCCTAAGTCTTTTTATCAAAGGCACAAACATAAAAGTGAAACATAATTTTTTTTTTCAAAATTAGCTATAGAACTTTGTATACTGCTAAATTGTGACTAATTATTACTACTATAATTATTTATTCAAATTTTGCACTTAACTTGATGTTAATTTTTAAACAACAAAGAAAACTTGTTAGCTTAATTCTCCTCATTTTACAACTAAAAATGATTATAATTAGTTTAACCAAGTTATCATTGCTTTAACTGTATTGTTTATTTTTTATTAACAGATGTGCCGGCTGAATATATATACATATATATATATATATATATATATATATATATATATATATATATATATATATATATATATATATATATATATATATATATATATATATATATATATATATATATATATATATATATATATATATCCAGCCGGCACATCTGGTATTGTTAATAGCCACAGTATTTACCACGAATTATATACCGCTGTTAATACCAGAAAAATGCGCAACTAGTTATAAGTTTTAAATTCCAATTCAATACCACGTTATAATGAAAAACACGTATAATTTGTTTAAATATAGATATTAAACAGAAAAATTAAGTTTAAAATGCATAGCGCATGCAAACACTAAAATTGCTCAATGAATATTTTTGAAAAGTCATTATTTTATTTATGCAACTTTTAAAATTGTTTAAAATTATTATCCTATTTTAATAAAAACTTATATTCCAGATCTATATACTGTCAGAAATATTTGGGTATATACGAAAAGGTATGTGAAAAGTCTTCATATAGTTTATATGATATATGTGATATGATTCAGCATAATGGTATCTCTTCAGAAAAGATATCCTTCTGATGAAGCATTTCAAATGTATCTATGCTTTTTTTATTATATAATATAATATATTTTTAATATTTTTTTATTATGTTATATATCATCAAGTTTATTAATATAATATTAGGATATAGGAAAAGATAATGTTCCGATAAAGCACTATAACAGTTATTATATGCAACTATTAAATTAAGTTACTATTTATAACTCATCAGTTCAAACTATAACGAGAATTTACCTGTTACCACATATTATATGTGATGATATACCAATGTCTCAAAAGTGGTTCTCGACGGATCACTCGTTCATGCTAGTCGCGGACAAAAACGTCTCCGACAAAAAAAGTCAACAAAAACGCATCTCCGACAAAAAAAAGTCAAACAAAATCAAACAAAAAAAATTTAACCTTTGAAAGGATAATCACAAAATGTATTAATAAACTATAGGAATTATTCTTTAGATATTCTCGAAAAATTGGATATTCTTGCTTTATTACTTGAAATGCTGTAGGTCCGTCTAATTTTTTTCTTACCCGGTAAAATGATGATAGTTGAGCAATTCTTCGTGTATTGTCTTGTTATAAATTTTAGCTTGTTCGACTATGTATAATAGTTCTTCGCCTCAAAGCTCAATTTTTCTAAATCAAAGACAATTTCCAGACATTACATTAGCTATCTGTTTTTTTTTAAAAAGTTATCAAAATATATATATATAGTTATAAAAAGATAGTAATATTAAGATATAGTGATATTAAAAAAACAAGGTTTGGTAATAAAAACATATTTTTTATTAAAAAAAATACAAATTAACTGTTTCTTAATAATATACAGGGAACACAGCTTCCACATCTTTTTAAACAAAAGTAGTTTCTGTTTAAACTGTTGTATATTTGGAAAAAGCGAGTGATTTCTAAAAAATAATAATTAAAAAAAAAAAAAGTAAATAAATGCAAAAAATAAAATCAAAAAATATATACTTGTTATTATCTTTTAGGTTTTTTTGTCGTTTCTTTTTTGTTTGTAGGAGGTATAACCATATTTTTTAATCATTTGTATTATATTTCATTATTTTAGCTATAAATATAAAAAAATATAATTAAAATGTATAAAAGGTTGATAAATTACAAACTAAATTTGTTTAATAGCCCAATATACATAATTTACAAATAATTCATAAAAATGATCGATTTGTGTATCATTTATTCTTTTGTTATAATGATAATTCACTTTAAAAAATGAAATAACACTTTCAATAAAACACGTTTAATAAAATAAAATTGCAAATCAACGCGAGACCCGGGACCGTAATCAGTGTAATGAGTAAAATAATAACAATTTTCATCGTCTCCAAAATCATCAAAATAGTAATATTTTCAAAATCGAATTTCCTAAAGTAATTTAAAAATTTTAAATTTTTCTTTTATTTCTTCCATTTCAAGTCTTATTCTTTGGAAAGCTAATAGACTTTTGCAGCGATCTTTTAATGTTAATAATTTTTTTTCTTTCATAAGTTCTTTGGGTTTAATACCATACCAGGTTATTGTTTTCAACCAATAATCTTTTTTTCATATTCTGCAAGTTCTTTTATTCTTTTTATATTTAGTCTAAGAAAAAGTTACAGAAACTTATTAGCATCGTTTACATGTATAAAATGTGACTTTATTACAAAGTGAAAATGTTCTCTTGCCCATGTTACATAATTTATAATTAAAGAATACAAATGATCAGTTAAATGACATTCAAGAAAGGCTAGTTTATTATGGTGAATTTTTGCAAAAACTAAACGAAATAATTTGTATAATAAACGTCTTTGAACATAAAAAAAAAGATCTAATCTTTTTTTTCTAATACAGAGGGTATATATATATCATCGACTATCATATAAAAATACTGTCTAATTTTTTTTCCATCTTTCCATTTGGAACAAGGAGTTATGGTTTTGCCAAATAATTTGAAAATGTTTTCTTGTAAAATATGTTAGAATACTTGCTAAATAAAGAATATTAAAATTTCATTTAATATTCTTTATTTAGCAAGTATTCTTTTGCAACGGTCTTTTAATGTTAATTTTGATCGCTTTTCTTTATTAAATATCTTTCTCTGCAACAGTTCACCATCATAATATTCAAGATGATAAATTAGTTGTTTCTCTTCTTTAAACCAATCTAATGTTTTGTTTTTAAATTCTTTCTAATACTTTTTTCGAAAATGGCCATTTTAAGACGTGATCATTTTCAGTTCCCATTAACTGAAAAAAAATTGACATGTTGTTTTCTTTCTTGTCATAACCATAAATTTTCATTCTATATAAGTAACCTTCAGAGGTATAAACTGGTTTAGAGTAAAATACTTCATTGGAAAAAAGTCTAAAATCCATTTGATTTAGTTTAATAATTTGTGTATCTTTGATCGGATGTGGAATCTCTAAAATTTTAAACTGATTTTCACAATGACTAAAAAATTGTTCCAATTTGTTTTTGTATTTGTCAAAGACTTTTTTAACTTCTAACAAATCTTTTTCTTTTTCTTCTAGTTGTTGAGTTAAAGCATTTATTTTTTTGTTCATGTTTTTCATCACGAGAATGCAATTGTTTGTGGAGAGATTCAAAAAATTCAAACATTTTTTTGATCTTCTAAAAATTTCATTTTGTGATTTTTGAAAGTGTTGAAAGCAAACCATAATGTGTTGTTTGTAATCGTTTTTCTCAATGGATTTGGTGCAAGTAAAACATACTTTGGTTTTGATTTCAAACTCAAAACTGTAATCACATTCGTGTTCTAAAAATCTTTTACTTTTTATTTGCAAACAAAGCATTCATAGTCAAACTTGTTGGATGGACATTCTTGATGATGCAATATCCTTAGCTTCATAGTAAATGGCATTTCACAGAAGAATGTTGATAAAACAAAATTACGAAAAATGAAAAAAAACATGCAAAGGATTTTGCACGAGTATACTCTGTGTTTGCAGATAATAAGCCCGTTAGCATATTTTGAAACCCTATACAGGCTCAGAATAGGCAGAAAAATGAGGAATCTGATTCGCTGATTTTGAAAGAGAGGCAAGTGCGATTTTGTTGAAAAATTAAATTAATATAATTAAAATCAAAACAAACAGATTTTTGAAATAAATTTCAAAGTTATGATATACTAAGTTTATCAATACAAGTCATGTATATAACACAGGAAATTCTTTTTTTTTTAGTACTCTTCAGAGTATTTAAAATGTATCAAAATCTATTTGTAAAAATTTCAATAAAGTTTATCTTGGTGATGAAGATTTTATCTATTGTTAATTTTAAGAAACGAAAAAAAAATGTGTTGAAGTACTAATTGCAAAACTAGCTTACATGTTCCATGTCAATATATGAGCTCTGAGGAGATTTTGTTTTCATGCTTTGTTTTAACCATAGTTTGGAGGAGGCTGATATATTTTTTTACAAAAGAAGTGATATTTATGTTTGTCTACAGAACAGTAATTTTTGTACAGTTTCATATAAACACTGACATTAAAAGCAAGAAAAAGTATTGAAGTCAAATAAGTTAACCAAATAAAATTGGATTATGGCATAAATAAAAGTAGATTATGGCAAATGATTGTGGCATTTTTGTATTGCAGTAATTGAAAGAAAAAAAGATTTAAAAAACTAAACTAAGTGGTTAAAATCAATCGTTTTAATGAAAAAAGAGTAATAAAAAAAAGAAAAGAGAATTATCAAAAAAAAAGCTATTATAAAATGTGTTTTGTATATATAAACTCTTGAAATATTTCACTTGAATTTGCATGTGTGCAATTTTGCAAGATTTCTAAATGTGTTTCTGATCAAATATAATGTCCGTGTTTTATAAAGCATACTCGATACAAAGTTTATATGCAATTGCATACTCGATACAAAGTTTATATGCAATTGCAGACTTCTGGTAAAGTACTTATAATATGAAAAGTATAAATTTTAAGCTGAGGTAGAGGTTGTTCTAAGCTCGTTACTGCATCTTTATACCAACTTGTTAATTATAAACAATTTAACATTTAAGATTTTGGAAAAAGAAAATTTTTACAGATGTTTTGCCAAACTAGCTTACATGTTCCATATAAATCTATGAACCCTGAAGAAGTTACTGTTCAACCTAAATTTTGAGAAGGCTGATAAGGCGTACATCAATATTTTTCTTTATATATATTATATAGTATGAAAATTGGATATTAATCTAATGGAAATAATTTGAATAATAAATTGGATAAAAATCTATTGGAAAATTTAACAAAAAAGTGATAATTGTTTTTTCACTGAACATTAAAACTTTACTGAGTATTAAAGTCAAAAAATTTAACTAAATAAAGGTGAATTATGGCAATTTTTGTAATAAAAATAACTTCATCAAAATTAGCTTTTACATTTGAAGTAGCAAGTTTTAAAAAAAAGTTATTAATATTACATCAAAATAAAACATAACACATCTCTGTTTTTATATTAATAAACAAGAGATATTCACAGAAATTTAAAAAAAGAACACTTGTTTTTATTGGTTATATTAAAAATTACATAATAAAACTATGAATAAAAATTGTAAATATGAAGTACACTTTATTTAAGATTTTTTTTCTAATTTTTTTAGAGCAGACATATTTTCTTTTTTTTCTGGAATATATAATGTAAAATAAATTATTAGCATTATAAATATATAAAATTTATCAAAGTTTGCTGCTTTATTTAATATTATCTACCATCAGTTGCTATTAAAGGATACACATTTTATATTAATTATAGAATACAATAACAAGTATTTTGTTCAGGTTAAAAGCTATTTATCAACAAACATGTATTGAGTTTTGAAATTGAAATAAACAACAACATGAACGTGCATGTTGGCAATCTTTCTTGTTTCTACCTTTTCACAGTTAGTTTTTCATAAAGGTGTGTTAAGTTGAGATTTATTGCTTTTGGTAATCAGTTTACTATATCAAAACACACTTGTGGACATCAGGTTATAGATTTTTTCTAATAGATTATTATGCTGCAATGCTTTGTGATCTTTTATTACTATACATTACCAAAGGATATCTAAATTCGCTCTTGCTTACAATTGCTTTTAATTTAAGAGTGTTGCAAATCATCTGGGCTAGCTATAACAACCAATAAGCAATATTCTCAAACTTTTTTAGTGTTGTATATAATTTATATATGGGAGTAATAAGTGTAAAGTTCTAAAAAGAAATTAGGTTATTTTTTCAAAATACTTTTCTTGCTAAATGATTGGATAAATGGGAACTTAATTTGAAAAAAAATTATACCAAGTTAATAATAGTCTATTGATATTAGTAGGTAAATTTTAAAACTGTTTTAAAAAATCTATCGTATGAGAATCACAGCATAGTCAAGTTTCACCATCTGGTTTATAGTTTGTTACAATGGTTGTTTTTTTTATATCTTAGAATTATAAAAACAATTAGAAAAACAAACTAACTTTTTTTTTTGCTATTATTATTTGGTTTTATATGAAGTTACTCAAATTCACTTTTATTATTTAAACGTTTTTTGACATTTGTTTTGATTTAAACATACGCGCAAAAGCCTCTCTTTCAAAATCAGCGAATCAGATTGCGCGAATTTCTGCCTATTCTGAGTCTGTATAGGGTTTCAAAATATGCAGCCCGTTACTGTTTGCAAACCATACTTCATGGCGATATTTGACATTAGCAGCGGTCGACTAAATCGTGCGTTAGTCAACCAACGGGAGAATGGTGGTGTGTCAGGCAAAGATGGACGAGGAAAATATGATCACAAGACACAACGCATTCATGAGGAACACATCACTCGCATTAAAGATCATATTCGCATGTTTCCCACATACGAAAGTCACTATATTAGAAGTCACAGTGCATCTCGCCGCTTTCTACCTGCTCATTTAACTGTATCCACTATGTACGACATGTATAGAGAAAAATGCATACAGGATTCAGTCGAACCCCAAAAAGAGTGGAAATTTGGGGACATTTTTAATCATGAATTTAACTTGACGTTCCATCAGCCACTAAAAGATACGTGCAAGAAATGTGACATTTTTAAAACAGACATTGAAATAGAATAAACCGAACACAAAAAATCTCAACTAAAAGCAGCGCATGAGACTCATTTGCGCAAAGCAGAGAAGACGCGTCACTCCTTAAAACTAGAAAAGGAAAATGAAGACAATAAACATGCATCTTTTTATTTTGACCTGCAAAAGGTCATGTCATTGCCTTGCCTTACAACCAATGAAGTTTGTTATTGCCGGCAATTATCAGTGTATAATCTAGGCATTCATGACCTTAAAAATGACAATGCAGTGATGAATGTATGGCATGAGGGAACAGCCTCACGAGGTGCAGGTGAGATCGGTTTATGCTTATTGGCATATTGTCAAAATCTGGCAAATAGGGATATTACGTCTATTACAGCATTCAGCGACTCGTGCGGCGGCCAAAATCGAAATATAAAAATTGCACTGTTATGGATGCATTTGACGCAGACGACGAGTATTGAACTGGTGAATCATAAGTTTATGGTCTCTGGGCATTCTTATTTGCCTAACGATGCAGATTTTGGAATAATTGAGAGAGCAAAACCAAAATCCACAGAGACCTTCGTGCCAGAACAGTGGTACAAATTGATCGAGAACTGCTCTATGAAGAAGCGCTTCAGTGTTGCAAGATTAAGCACTGATAATTTCAAGAGTGTGGAGCCCTTATTGAAATTAATTACAAATCGGAAAGTGGATGAGAGTGATCAGAAGGTCAACTGGCTGGATATGCAATGGCTGCAACTTAGAAAGAACAAGCCATACAAACTGTTCTTTAAATACTCTTTAGATGATGACGCAACATTCAGTTTCATTTCGCTAGCGAAACGCGGACGTCAAACGAATCTTAGTGAAGTGAGTTTGGCTCCACTGTACTGTGGAGCAACAAAACTGAGCAAAGAAAAATACTCAGATCTAATGAAACTGTTAAAGTATATTCCTCCCATCTATCATGACTTCTATCAAAAGTTGGAACACAGCGGTCACAACAAGGATGTACTAGAAGATGAACTGCTCGATGACTGCGGCGATGATGATCAGTAAATTCGTGTGGTTTTTATTGTACTGTTTGTAATGATGAGGACTATTTTTGCCGATAATTAGTAAATAGTAATTGTGTTTTTTTACAACATAGTATGAATTTGTACTACTTGTCTTAATTTGAATTGCTATTGTAAACGAATAATATGAAATTTGTTCATGATTTTACACTAAAATGATTTAGCGATTTGTGATTATGTTTAGAGAAAAAATGGACCAAGTCCATAACTATTATTATATTATTAATAATTATTCAAAAATTTATTTGTGCATTTTACATATCTTGTTGTCTAAGAAAAAAGATTTAAAATGATACTAGACATCAATAATATTACATATGGCTGATTTATAATATATGCAAACACTAAGAACGCTTATTTCTAACAATATAGAAATATGGACTTGGTCCACTTTTACTCTTATGGGCTCATATATATATATATATTACCTTTTATAGAACTGTACGGTTGTACAATGATTACCGCCTCATGTTTTTCATTTTGAATTATAAAAAAACCGAGTTTCTCTTCGGTTAAAAAAGCTTCATGCCTAATTTTGTTTATAAATATAAACATTTTTTATTTTTGCTGAAAAAAAATAATTTTTTATTTTGACTGCGGTTATTTATGTAAAAAAACGTGTTATTTTATAAAATAATAATAATATATACAAAGTTTGATTTAAATTTAAGAAAAATGCCAAAAATAAGGTATGCGCCAAGATCAATAAATACTGTAATACAAAGTGTGGCTAGAACAAAAACAACTGTTCCTTGAAGAAAAAAATCAACGCATACCCAAATTGCTTTAAAAAAAACATCAACATCAACTCAAATGGCAAGCGAACATTTACCAAGTAATTGCAAAAGAATTTTATCATGTTTACGTAGAACAAAACAATTATATAAAGATAATAAATCAAATCGCAAACTAAAGAGAGTGGGTAAAAAAATAAAACATTGGCAGACTACAAACGAATCATATGTTAATATTAAAAGCGAATTAAAGAAGCAAAAAGAAGAATAAAAAACAAATAATATGCATTTATAAAAAAAATATCTATTTACAATTAAAAAATTTATAAATTTGTAAAAAAAGCTGTTGATTAAATATTTTGTTTTTCTTAATGCACTCCTCTTTTTTTTATTTTTCGATCTCTTTTTCTAAAGAATAAATTTATATAATAAATATAAGTTTTTTATAAAAAAATAATCTAAAATAAAAAAATCATACCTTTTCAATGGTAAAATGAACGTCGCGCTTTTTTCAGCTTCTTTTCAATATTTTTTAATGGATGGAATATTAACTCTCGTCGCTTATCATCGTCATCATCATCTATAACGATGACTTCTATTTTTTTCCTAAGTAAATATAAAAAAATTATAATAAATATTCTAAAAATATATATTTATTTTATAAATAAAAAAATTACCTCGTTTGTATTTACTTTTGTCACTAAACTCTAATACCTGACCTTCGTCGTTCTCTAATTTCTGACCTTCGTAATTTATTAAAAATTGCTTGCATTCATAAAAATTACTTATTTCTTCAAAGTAATTTATATTACTTTTAATAATTTCTTTCACGTCTAGAATAATTTCTTCTTGCATTTTTTTTCGTGTTGAGCATTTCTGTAAAACTCTGCTTTTTATGTAAAAAAATTAATCTCTACAGATTAACGAGTATAAAAGACAAAAGGATGCAACTTCATCAAGTAAAAGTAAGTACTGTGTCATGTTATTTAAAATTAAAAAGTTTTAACCGCGCTTTTTTAAAAAAGATTATCAAAGAATTTTCCATTAAAAAAAACGTAGTTAACAACTATTTAAAAACTCTACGAAGAAAAAAAGCCAGTGATGTCTAAAAAGTTCTATGTTAAAAAACATTGAGTAGCATATACTCGGCCAGTGATGTCTGAGTGAGCGCACGAGTGTGTGAGTGAGAACGAGTGAGCGCACGAGTGTGTGAGTGAGAACGAGTGAGCGCACGAGTGTGTGAGTAAAGCAGGCTAAGGAATTCAGGCAGGACTAAGTAAGTTAAGTAAGGTTAAGTAAAGCTAGGTTAGTAAGTAGAATTAAAAAACGGCCGTAAAAAAAGAAACAGTATAAGTAAAAGATACGTAAGTAGGCCCACTAAGAGAAAATAAAGACAGAATAAGTAAGGGTGTGTCAGGGTGACACAATGTTTTTTATCTTTAAAAAAAGATTTAAAAAAATACAAGTCAAAGAAAAAAAAGTACAAGTCATAAAAAAAATACAAGTTAAAAAAAAGTCATATTATGCGTGTAACAGACGGCGTTGATTTTACAGTAGTCAAACGTAATTTATTTCCAAAAAAAGTCAAAGTCCCTCGCTATACAGTTGATGATCTACCCTCTATTAAGGACCCTTTTTTTGATTATTTTGATAGGAGTTATTTTGATGAAAATGATGTAACAGATCCTTATAATTTAGAATTAAGAACTTTAAGAGGCAGAAGAATTTAAAAAAATTTAAAAAAAGTAAAGCATCAAGTTTGTAGAAAAGGACTCGTATTTTATCGAAAAACAAAATACAAGTATAAAAAAATAAACAAAATCGATACTTAGGACGAGTGGATAAACCGATATATCGTTTTGTTTGGACTTCCATTGATCATAAAAAACAAAGAAACCAAGTTTTTAAAATATGAGAAAAAGATATTATCGTATATAAGTGAGGAGAGAAAGAAAAAAACGCGGTAAAGGTCCTGTAGCAGACTTGTATGGCAAAGTAACTTGAGGAAAATTATGGAAACCTGTTGCTCATTTTTTTGGATATTGATAAGTAAAGCGTCAAATTTGTAGAAATAAACTCGTATGTTATAGAAGAATAAAAACAGAGTATAAAAATAATAAAAACCAACTATAAAAATTTATAGTAGGTAAAAAGAGATTTTTTATTATCATTAAATAAATAAGAGAAGGAGACATAATCGAAAACACGGTAATAGATATTTTTTTATTCATAAAAGGCAAAAAACACGTACTAGAACTTATCACGCTTTATTCGGTAAAGGAAAAAACGATTGCTGAGAAAGCGTGGTAAAGGTTTCCTAAGTTATTTATTAGGAGGTATACCCATACTTTGAACTGTTTTTAAAACTATATTTTAATAGGATTAAAAAACAACTGAAAAAAAGGCAAACCATAATAAAGTTTTCATTACAAAAAATGCATACGCTACAAAAGTGTAAGAAGACCTATCGTAGAATTCATGACAAAAAATACTGCAAAAGATGTTTTGGGCAAACGTTTTTAAAGCATGGCAAAGAAAATTGGAACGACTATTTTGTGTTGTTGAAGTAAATAAATAAATACAGTCGATTTCAAAAGAGAATTAAAAACCTAAGAACTGATAGGAGTATAGGAGTGAAAGAGGCGAATACATCTTGACCTATGAATTTAAAGATGGGACAGCCGAAATTATAAGTGGTAACAAAGACAACGGACACACAAAAATATATACTTTTTTAGGTGGTTTAATATTAGATTATGATGTTGTAAATAATTTATATACAATCAGCCATAAAAATAATGGAATTTTTTATATTGGTAAACAAATACCAAAAATATATTGTTAAAAAAAAATATTTAATGCTGTTTTTTTCTGTTGTTTTTTTAAAAAAAACCAGAAATGTAGATTTTTTTTATAAAAAAATTTTTTTTGAAAAAAAATTGATATATTTATACTCTTGATTGGTCATTTTTAATTTTACCATCGTCAGATCAGTTTTAAGTTTTTTTTTTTTTTTTTTAAAAATTGTTATTCCCATTTTTCCCATCAAAGAAAATTGATTTTGGGCCTATCATATCTATCACATTTTCTGGCAATTCTTGAAACTTTATCATACTTCTGTTAGATTCACAAGTTAATTCACAGAAATCTTATAACTGATTATCATTGAAATTGCTCTGAGTGTCATTTATAAACTTCTCCTCACCAGAGTTAATTTCTCTATCTATATCAGAAGGGATAATAACTGATGCTTCCAAACTGTTTTACATCAATAAAAAAATTATAGTGTGTCTTTTTATGCTTCTTTCAAATGCTTTGGTTAGTATAAAAGTTCTTTCCTTATCTAAAGGACCAATAAAAATATTTCTTTCACTTCTTTGGTCCATTAAAAAATCATGCTTAAGTACTGGGACTTTTAATATTCTCGGGCATGTGCAATTACTTAAATTAAGACAATGACATGCTGCAATGTCAAACAAAACTAAAAACATCTTACCAATTGATACTATTGAAGTCTTTGATTCACCTTTTCTTTTTCAATCTCAAATTATTGTGCAAAGATTCTACTTTCTGCTGCACTCTTTGCATTGTAACAGTTAGAGTACCAGATTTCAACCAAATGTTTATAATATTTTCAGAAACTCTAGAAACAATTCGGCTTAACTTGCACATTCAATTTCATAAACAAGACAAGTCAGCTGAGCTCTTGTAACAGCTGTAGTTTGCCACAGAAATCAAAATATTTTTAATTTTCTAAATATAAACTTAGTTTTATTCAATTTGCAAAACAAAGTTCTAGAAATAGATTTAAATTCAACAAAATCAGATACAGATGAATTATTTGGTATGTATATGGATATTGGTAGTCTTTATGATATTCATAATATAACAATCTTTATATATTGTTGGTATACTAATTTTTATATACTAATAAATAGTAAATTTTTCTACAATTTATTTTAAAATGAGTAAATAACAGTAATTTTAAGTGCAATTTAAAATCACTACAATTTATATAGTAATAAATAGTAAATTACTGATAAATTACGTCAGGGTTAGGGTTAGGGTTAGGGTCAGGGTTTGGTTATAATTCGCAATTACACAAAAAAGTGTAATCACTATAATGGAACACGTGTGGCCGTGGAAGCCTCAGAAAGTAGCGAAGATAAGATTATATAAGAGTTAGTATTAGTAAAGAATTAAATATAGAAATCGGACAGATGTCCAGTACAGATTTGAAAATATGTGTATTTATATATATCTTGCCTATGAATATGTCTCACGTTTACCCCCGACCTGAGAGATAATAGAAGTTAGGTATCATATTTATCCGAAACGATCGGACAAGGTCTGCTTACTCGATATGTAAACTGGAACTGTCAGCCTAAGGAAACAAATACTAAAATATATGATAAGTAATCGATTTATGCAAAGTTAGACGGGTGTCTAGAAAGAATTTTAAAGATTATAGATTACGGGTGTCTGAAAAAGTATATATATATATATATCTCTATTAATTATATGGTGACTCTGCAATAAATTTTAACTATCGTAATGTTATATACTTATATTATTATTTAAATGGTAATTTTTTAATAAATTATACTATCATATTTTTATATTATTTTAAAGTTATTGAGTGCTTGTAGCTTATTCAAAAATTTTTTATTGCTTAAATTATTATTAAATTGTTTAAACTCATGTTTTAATTGTTTAAAGTTATATTTTAAAAAGAAGTTATAAAAAACTTGGATTACTTATTATTGAAATCATATGATTAAAGCCAGTTAGTGCAGCTAAAACCGCCCCAAAACGAATAACCAAGCGATATCGTAGATCTAGGAGTATCGATTCATGGTATTAGTAGAAAGTGTACTCGCCACTATCCAAACCACACTGATCCAATTCAAGCGAGGTACATAAGCGGAATGATCTTTTTAACCAGCTTTAATCAATGCTGGGTCAGCAGTTGCTCCCTCAATCAGTTGATCTACTCGCGGCAACACCTTAAATGGTTTTTTCAACCAGCTTCAATCAATGCTGGGTCAGCAGTAGCTCCCTCAATCAGTTGATCTACTTGCGGCAAAAACCTTAAATGATCTTATAACCAGCTTCAATCAATGCTGGGTCAGCAGCTGTTCCCTCAGTCAGTTGATCTTACTCGCGGCAAAACTTTAACCAACAGTTCACATCAGGAGGAGTGCGTTTGAACAGCGGCCGAATGCCACCTCAAGATAAATCACCATAGCGATAGACCATTTGTATGAAGCTAAGGGCGTTGACTGGTAAGGATGAGAATATATTACAAAAATTATTATTCTGGTTAATGAAGTTTACGTTTATATTTAATTGTTTTAAAGTTATATTATTAGAAAAAGTTATACAAACCATTAGATATAAAAATTATTGGACTAAAATGTTATCCTATCTTATTTTGACATGTTTTCAAAAAACTATTTTAACCTCTTATTATTGTTAAATAATATATTTTTATTTAATTGATTATGCTATGTATTAATTTATTTTTATTTTTAAAGTTAGCAGAGAATCACATATATTTAACAGAAAGAAGGTGATATGATCCAATATGGGCCATAACATCCAGATTATGTGAATGACATAAGGTAATCGAGGCCTACTAAACAAACGCATGTGTGTTTATGCCTTTTATACTGAGAAATAAAAAAGCTATGAACTGATTCACAGGTATGCGAATATTGATATGGATCAATAAATGAGTAAGTCTCATAAAGCTTAAAAGAAATCAAGTGAAAAAAGTGAAAAGAGAAAAATATGTTTGCTTACGCGGGATGCGAACCCCGGTCTCCGCGGCCATATGTAATATCTTAACCGAATGAGCTAAACGTCGTATACACAGTTCAAACTTAATATATTCAAATTGTAAAGATTTAGAAGCTATTTTAAATAAGATTTGAAGAAAGAAATTTTCATGCACAAAGTAATCCATGAATGCCAATGTGAGCCTTAAATTGTTCTTAATACGTATGTCAAAAAACATATATATGAGCATGCGCAGTGGAATGCTAATATGACAAATTTCTTAAGGAAAAGAGTCATGCCTAATAGAGTATACATGTATCTACTGCTTAAAAATAGGTGCTAACGCTGTGGTTAACTCGCGCTTAAATTAATTTAAAAAAATAGGGATAGGCGCAGTGGAGTGCGCATACATCGACTGACTTAAATAGGGATTGGCGCAGTGGAGTGTGCATACATCGACTGACTTAAATAGGGATAGGCGCAGTGGAGTGTGCATACATCGACTGACTTAAATAGGGATTGGCGCAGCGGAGTGTTGCTAAATCGACTGACTAAAATAGGGACAGGCGCAGTGGAGCTAAATCGCCCGCGCAAAAGGGTTTTTGGTGAGGGCGAGCAGTCCAAAAAATTAATTTATTAATCTTAGTATAAAAAAGCCTGCTGCTCTGCCTTAGTATAAAATTGGGCTAATTGAGAATTAATTTTTTATTATTAAACACTAGACAAAACAAAAAATAAAAAATTAGAGCCTGTGGTAGGGGTGCGCGTGCGTGCATGAGATGTCTTACTTAGAAAATTGCTTATCATTGCCTTATAATTGAATAGTGAATTTAGTTGTTATCTATTACTCAAAAATTTAATTATTATATTCGTGCTAAAGTTTTTTTGAAAAAACAATATATGAGGCCTTAGTTATTAGAAAATTTATTGGACAAAAACAAACAGTTAATGCAAACTAACAACACAACGTCATGGGATCACATATAAAAACAGTATGAATGTGGAGACAATAGACGGACAAAAACATAGTAATCAAAAACACAGTACAAAAACAACATATAAAGCCAAAAACGGGACAGATGAACAAAAAAATTACTCGACAAAAAATATTAGAATACGCGCGTAAAAAACTCAAAAAAGATACGCATAAAAAATACAATAGTGTTTGAGAAAAAAGCAAACGAATTAGGTAGTGTAAGGGTTAGGGTTAGGGTTAGGGTTAGGGTTAGGGTTAGGGTTTGTTTATCCGAAATAACCAGACAAAGTCTGTTTATTCGATATGCAAGCTGGACCTGTAGCCTAAGGGAAAAAAGGAAACAAAGACTAAAACATATGATAAGTAATAGGCTTACGCAAAGTTAGACAGGTGTCTAGAGAGAATTTTAAAGATTATAGATTTACGGGGGCATAAAAAAGTTTATTCATTTCTTTATTAATTGTATGGTGACTTTTTAATAAATTTTACTCTCACATTCTTCTATTATTTTAAAGTTATTGAGTGTTTGTAGCTTATTCAAAGTTTAATTGCTTAAAGTTCTATTTCATATTTTATTGTTTAAAGATATGTTTTAATTGTTTAAAGTTATATTTCAAAAGAAGTTATACAAAAAACTTAGATTATTTATTATTGCAACTCCTATGGTTAAAACCTGTTTATCAGGTTAGTGTAGCTAAAGCCACCCTCAAAAAACGAATAACCAAGCGATATCGTAGTTGTAGAAATATCGATTCATGGTATTAGTAGAAAGTGTACTCACCACTATCCAAACCACACTGATCCAATTCCAGCGAGGTACATAAGCGGAATGATCTTTTTAACCAGCTTTAATCAATACTAGGTCGGCAGTTGCTCCCTCAATCAGTCGATCTACTCGCGGCAACACCTTAAAAGATTTTTTCACCAGCTTCAATCAATGCTGGGTCAGCAGTAGCTCCCTCAATCAGTTGATCTACTCGCGGCAAAACCTTAAATGATCTTTTGACCAGCTTCAATCGATGCTGGGTCAGCAGCTGTTCCCTCAGTCAGTTGATCTCCTCGCGGCAAAACTTTAACACACAGTTCTTATCAGGAAGAGTGCGTTTGAACAGCGGCCGAATACCACCTCAAGATAAATCACCATAGCGATAGACCAGAGATATGATGCTAAGGGCGTTGACTCGTAGGGATGAGAAAATATTGCAAAAACAATTATTCTGGTTAATGAAGTTTAAATATTATATTTCATTTTTTTATTTAATCTTTAAAGTTATGTTTTCATTGTTTAAAGTTATATTTTAAAGAAGTTATATACCAAAACTTTTCTATTAATTGATATATTAAAAGTATTTTGCCCTCTACTATTGTTTAATTCTTTATATATTCAATTAATTATGCTATGTATAATATTTATTTTATATTTAAAATTAGTAAAGAATTACATATATTTAATAGAAAAAAGGTGATATGAGACAATATGGGCCATCACATCCAGATTGTGTGCATGACCTATGGTGATCGAGGCCTACTAAAGAAATGCCAATAATTTTATTTTATGCACTAATCAACAGGTATGCGACCATTGATATGGATCGATACGTGAGTAAATCTCATCAAGCTAAATGGAATCAAGTGAAAAAAGTGAAAAGAGAAAAATACGTCTTACCGACGCGGGATGCGAACCCGGGTCTCCGCGGCCACATGTAAAGGATTAACCGTATGAGCTAAACGTTCATATTCTTATCAAAAACCTAGTAGATTATAATTCTAAAACAAAGAAGCTATTTTAAATCAGATTTGTGGCAAGCAATAACCAAGCGAAAAGTATTCCATAGACCAGGCATATGAGTGGTAATTTGAGCCTTAAATTGTTCTTCATACGTATACAAATGCGTAGTGGAATGCTAATATGATAAATTTCTTAACGAAAGAGGCATGTGTTATGGCGCGATCATGTATCTACTGCTTAAAAATAGGTGCAGGCGCTGTGGATAAATCATGCTTAAATTAATTAAAAAGCAGGGGTAGGCGCGGTGGAGTGCGCGTACATCGACTGACTTAAATAGGGATTGGCGCAGTGGAGTGCGCATACATCGACTGACTTAAATAGGGATAGGCGCAGCGGAGTTTTGCTGCATCGACTGATTAGAATAGGGACAGGCGCAGTGGAGCTAACCCGCAAGTGCAAAGGGTTTTTGGTGAGGGCAAGCAGTCCAAAAAATTAATTTTTTATTCTTGGTTATAGAAAAAGCCTTCTGCTCTGCCTCAGTATAAAAACGCATCAAACCGCTTTATAGGAGTTAAAAAATAAAAAATTAGAGCCTGTGATAGGTGTGCGCGTGCGCGCATGAGAAAGATATAAGTGAGATGTCTAACTTAGCAAATTGATTGTTTTGGCTTTATAATTTAATAATCAATTAAATTGTTGTTTCTATTCTAAAATTTAATTATTATCTTCATGCTAAAAATTTTTTTATATAATCATTTTTTAATGGACTTAGTTATTCGAAAATTTATTGGACAAACACAAACAGTTAATGCAAACTAACAACATCATGGGATCACTTACAAAAACAGTACAGATGTGGAGACAATAGATGGACAAAAACATAGTAATCAAAGCACAGTACAAAAACTACATATAGAGCCAAAAACGGGACAAATGAACAATAAAATTACTCTACAAAAAATATTAGAAAACGCGCGTAAAAAACTCAAAAAAGATACGCATAAAAAATACATTAGTGTTTGAGAAAAAAGCAAACGAATTAGGTAGTGTAAATACCAGATTCTCATCAGGAAATGGTTATGGTATTGACCCTTTTGAGGGGGTCTCTACCCTGGTATTTTGACGTTTCGAATGTTTAATTCACCAACTCCTAAAAACTCCCGTCGGAGTCTTATCATCGAAATCAGTATAAAAAACCCATTCCGACGCCAAGCCTCGCTCATGTTGCAACACTAAAAGGACACACTACTCGGAGCCAAACTCCTTAAAATTAAACCCATTAAAATGTAAACACTAATATATTTTTAAGAAACAAAAAAGCAACGCAGAAAAAATTGGCGCAAAAATAATGCTTACACAAACTTAAACAAACAATCATTACACATACACCAAAGGATAGCAAGCCCATGATACAATGGAAACAAAAACTATACATTAGAAGTTGTTTCCAAATTTGTATTCTGTGTATGGAAATAATACTGTTTAAAACACACTTATCCACTAGGAGGTGTGTTAAACTTGTATTATATTTTAGCCTTTAGTTTCTGGGATACTTAAAGATAAGTTCCCTAAAAAATATTTGGCATTTGTGTATACATTCGGAGAAACAAATAAAGAAATAAGATAAGGTTACCTTTCATCTTTTGAAAAACTCGAACGCTACTTGTGACCTGATCGCTTCGTATGTATAACTGACTAGTTCATACGAAATTTATAAGATGTGTAAAGTGATCCAAGACAGGGTTAGGGTTAGGGTTAGGGTTAGGGTTAGGGTTAGGGTCAGGGTTAGGGTTAGGGTTAGGCAGGGTTAGGGTTAGGGTTAGGGTTAGGGTTAGGGTCAGGGTTAGGGTTAGGGTTAGGCAGGGTTAGGGTTAGGGTTAGGGTTAGGGTTAGGGTTAGGGTTAGGGTTAGGGTCAGGGTTAGGGTTAGGGTCAGGGTTAGGGTTAGGGTTAGGGTTAGGGTTAGGGTTAGGGTTAGGGTTAGGGTCAGGGTTAGGGTTAGGGTTAGGGTTAGGGTTAGGGTTAGGGTTAGGGTTAGGGTTAGGGGTTAGGGTCAGGGTTAGGGTTAGGGTTAGGGTTAGGGATAGGGTTA